>NW_028128882.1:0-152037 GCF_965231255.1 Vanellus vanellus
ATGCTGGTTCCTCCACTGCCTCCTGGAACCCTTTCAAATGCCCCAGACAATTTGGCCCCTCTCTGCTTTTCCTGCGGACTCCATCTGCAGCACGATATGGAAAAGTATGCTGGTTCTCACTGCCTCCTGGAACCCTTTCAAATGCCCCAGACAATTTGGCCCTCTCTGCTTTCCTGCGGACTCCATCCTCAAAAGCACCTGTTTTCGCTTTCGGCAGCCTCCGGGCAAAAAGACAAACGTCCAGCTTTTGCTGCCACAGCAAAGGTGCCAGCGGGGAAAAGTAATGCTGGTTCTCACTGCCTCCTGGAACCTCTTCAAATGCCCCAGACAATTTGGCCCTCTCTGCTTTCCTGCGGACTCCATCCTCAAAAGCACCTGTTTTCGCTTTCGGCAACCTCCGGAGCAAAAAAAGGACAAACGTCCAGCTTTTGCTGCCACAGCAAAGGTGCCAGCGGGGAAAAGTAATGCTGGTTCTCACTGCCTCCTGGAACCCTTTCAAATGCCACAGACAATTTGGCCCTCTCTGCTTTCCTGCGGACTCCATCCTCAAAAGCACCTATTTTTTGCTTTTCGGCGCCCTCCGGAGCAAAAAAAGACAAACGTCCAGCTTTTGCTGCCACAGCAAAGGTGCCAGCGGGGAAAAGTAATGCTGGTTCTCACTGCCTCCTGGAACCTCTTCAAATGCCCCAGACAATTTGGCCCTCTCTGCTTTCCTGCGGACTCCATCCTCAAAAGCACCTGTTTTCGCTTTTGGCACCCTCCGGAGCAAAAAGACAAACGTCCAGCTTTTGCTGCCACAGCAAAGGTGCCAGCGGGGAAAAGTAATGCTGGTTCTCACTGCCTCCTGGAACCCTTTCAAATGCCCCAGACAATTTGGCCCTCTCTGCTTTCCTGCGGACTCCATCCTCAAAAGCACCTGTTTTCGCTTTCGGCAGCCTCCGGAGCAAAAAGACAAACGTCCAGCTTTTGCTGCCACAGCAAAGGTGCCAGCGGGGAAAAGTAATGCTGGTTCTCACTGCCTCCTGGAACCCTTTCAAATGCCCCAGACAAGTAAGCCCTCTCTGCTTTCCTGCGGACTCCATCCTCAAAAGCACCTGTTTTCGCTTTCGGCAGCCTCCGGAGCAAAAAAGACAAACGTCCAGCTTTTGCTGCCACAGCAAAGGTGCCCAGCGGGAAAAGTAATGCTGGTTCTCACTGCCTCCTGGAACTCTTTCAAATGCCCCAGACAATTTGGCCCTCTCTGCTTTCCTGCGGACTCCATCCTCAAAAGCACCTGTTTTCGCTTTCGGCAGCCTCCGGAGCAAAAAAGACAAACGTCCAGCTTTTGCTGCCACAGCAAAGGTGCCAGCGGGGAAAGTAATGCTGGTTCTCACTGCCTCCTGGAACCTCTTCAAATGCCCCAGACAATTTGGCCCTCTCTGCTTTCCTGCGGACTCCATCCTCAAAAACACCTGTTTTCGCTTTCGGCAACCTCCGGAGCAAAAAAGACAAACGTCCAGCTTTTGCTGCCACAGCAAAGGTGCCAGCGGGGAAAAGTAATGCTGGTTCTCACTGCCTCCTGGAACCCTTTCAAATGCCACAGACAATTTGGCCCTCTCTGCTTTCCTGCGGACTCCATCCTCAAAAGCACCTATTTTTGCTTTCGGCGCCCTCCGGAGCAAAAAGACAAACGTCCAGCTTTTGCTGCCACAGCAAAGGTGCCAGCGGGAAAAGTAATGCTGGTTCTCACTGCCTCCTGGAACTCTTTCAAATGCCACAGACAATTTGGCCCTCTCTGCTTTCCTGCGGACTCCATCCTCAAAAGCACCTGTTTTCGCTTTCGGCAGCCTCCGGAGCAAAAAAGACAAACGTCCAGCTTTTGCTGCCACAGCAAAGGTGCCAGCGGGGAAAAGTAATGCTGGTTCTCACTGCCTCCTGGAACCTCTTCAAATGCCCCAGACAATTTGGCCCTCTCTGCTTTCCTGCGGGACTCCATCCTCAAAAGCACCTGTTTTCGCTTTTGGCAACCTCCGGAGCAAAAAGACAAACGTCCAGCTTTTGCTGCCACAGCAAAGGTGCCAGCGGGGAAAAGTAATGCTGGTTCTCACTGCCTCCTGGAACCCTTTCAAATGCCCCAGACAATTTGGCCCTCTCTGCTTTCCTGCGGACTCCATCCTCAAAAGCACCTGTTTTCGCTTTCGCAGCCTCCGGAGCAAAAAGACAAACGTCCAGCTTTTGCTGCCACAGCAAAGGTGCCAGCGGGGAAAAGTAATGCTGGTTCTCACTGCCTCCTGGAACCCTTTCAAATGCCCCAGACAATTAAGCCCTCTCTGCTTTCCTGCGGACTCCATCCTCAAAAGCACCTGTTTTCGCTTTCGGCAGCCTCCGGAGCAAAAAAGACAAACGTCCAGCTTTTGCTGCCACAGCAAAGGTGCCAGCGGGGAAAAGTAATGCTGGTTCTCACTGCCTCCTGGAACTCTTTCAAATGCCACAGACAATTTGGCCCTCTCTGCTTTCCTGCGGACTCCATCCTCAAAAGCACCTATTTTCGCTTTCGGCAGCCTCCGGAGCAAAAAAGACAAACGTCCAGCTTTTGCTGCCACAGCAAAGGTGCCAGCGGGGAAAAGTGATGCTGGTTCTCACTGCCTCCTGGAACCCTTTCAAATGCCCCAGACAATTTGGCCCTCTCTGCTTTCCTGCGGACTCCATCCTCAAAAGCACCTGTTTTCGCTTTCGGCAGCCTCCGGAGCAAAAAAGACAAACGTCCAGCTTTTGCTGCCACAGCAAAGGTGCCAGCGGGGAAAAGTAATGCTGGTTCTCACTGCCTCCTGGAACCTCTTCAAATGCCCCAGACAATTTGGCCCTCTCTGCTTTCCTGCGGACTCCATCCTCAAAAGCACCTGTTTTCGCTTTTGGCAACCTCCAGAGCAAAAAAGACAAACGTCCAGCTTTTGCTGCCACAGCAAAGGTGCCAGCGGGGAAAAGTAATGCTGGTTCTCACTGCCTCCTGGAACCCTTTCAAATGCCACAGACAATTTGGCCCTCTCTGCTTTCCTGCGGACTCCATCCTCAAAAGCACCTGTTTTCGCTTTCGGCAGCCTCCGGAGCAAAAAAGACAAACGTCCAGCTTTTGCTGCCACAGCAAAGGTGCCAGCGGGGAAAAGTAATGCTGGTTCTCACTGCCTCCTGGAACCCTTTCAAATGCCCCAGACAATTTGGCCCTCTCTGCTTTCCTGCGGACTCCATCCTCAAAAGCACCTGTTTTCGCTTTCGGCAGCCTCCGGAGCAAAAAAGACAAACGTCCAGCTTTTGCTGCCACAGCAAAGGTGCCAGCGGGGAAAAGTAATGCTGGTTCTCACTGCCTCCTGGAACCCTTTCAAATGCCCCAGACAATTAAGCCCTCTCTGCTTTCCTGCGGACTCCATCCTCAAAAGCACCTGTTTTCGCTTTCGGCAGCCTCCGGAGCAAAAAAGACAAACGTCCAGCTTTTGCTGCCACAGCAAAGGTGCCAGCGGGGAAAAGTAATGCTAGTTCTCACTGCCTCCTGGAACTCTTTCAAATGCCACAGACAATTTGGCCCTCTCTGCTTTCCTGCGGACTCCATCCTCAAAAGCACCTATTTTCGCTTTCGGCAGCCTCCGGAGCAAAAAAGACAAACGTCCAGCTTTTGCTGCCACAGCAAAGGTGCCAGCGGGGAAAAGTGATGCTGGTTCTCACTGCCTCCTGGAACCCTTTCAAATGCCCCAGACAATTTGGCCCTCTCTGCTTTCCTGCGGACTCCATCCTCAAAAGCACCTGTTTTCGCTTTCGGCAGCCTCCGGAGCAAAAAAGACAAACGTCCAGCTTTTGCTGCCACAGCAAAGGTGCCAGCGGGGAAAAGTAATGCTGGTTCTCACTGCCTCCTGGAACCCTTTCAAATGCCACAGACAATTTGGCCCTCTCTGCTTTCCTGCGGACTCCATCCTCAAAAGCACCTGTTTTCGCTTTCGGCAGCCTCCGGAGCAAAAAAGACAAACGTCCAGCTTTTGCTGCCACAGCAAAGGTGCCAGCGGGGAAAAGTAATGCTGGTTCTCACTGCCTCCTGGAACCTGTTCAAATGCCCCAGACAATTTGGCCCTCTCTGCTTTCCTGCGGACTCCATCCTCAAAAACACCTGTTTTCGCTTTCGGCAACCTCCGGAGCAAAAAAGACAAACGTCCAGCTTTTGCTGCCACAGCAAAGGTGCCAGCGGGGAAAAGTAATGCTGGTTCTCACTGCCTCCTGGAACTCTTTCAAATGCCCCAGACAATTTGGCCCTCTCTGCTTTCCTGCGGACTCCATCCTCAAAAGCACCTGTTTTCGCTTTCGGCAGCCTCCGGAGCAAAAAAGACAAACGTCCAGCTTTTGCTGCCACAGCAAAGGTGCCAGCGGGGAAAAGTAATGCTGGTTCTCACTGCCTCCTGGAACCCTTTCAAATGCCCCAGACAATTTGGCCCTCTCTGCTTTCCTGCGGACTCCATCCTCAAAAGCACCTGTTTTCGCTTTCGGCAGCCTCCGGAGCAAAAAAGACAAACGTCCAGCTTTTGCTGCCACAGCAAAGGTGCCAGCGGGGAAAAGTAATGCTGGTTCTCACTGCCTCCTGGAACCCTTTCAAATGCCCCAGACAATTAAGCCCTCTCTGCTTTCCTGCGGACTCTATCCTCAAAAGCGCCTTTTTTCACTTTCGGCGCACTCCGGTGGTAAAAAGACAAACGTCCAGCTTTTGCTGCCACAGCAAAGGTGCCAGCGGGGAAAAGTGATGCTGGTTCTCACTGCCTCCTGGAACTCTTTCAAATGCCACAGACAATTTGGCCCTCTCTGCTTTCCTGCGGACTCCATCCTCAAAAGCACCTGTTTTCGCTTTCGGCAGCCTCCGGAGCAAAAAAGACAAACGTCCAGCCTTTGCTGCCACAACAAAGGTGCCAGCGGGGAAAAGTAATGCTGGTTCTCACTGCCTCCTGGAACCCTTTCAAATGCCCCAGACAATTTGGCCCTCTCTGCTTTCCTGCGGACTCTATCCTCAAAAGCACCTGTTTTCGCTTTCGGCAGCCTCCGGAGCAAAAAAGACAAACGTCCAGCTTTTGCTGCCACAGCAAAGGTGCCAGCGGGGAAAAGTAATGCTGGTTCTCACTGCCTCCTGGAACCCTTTCAAATGCCCCAGACAATTTGGCCCTCTCTGCTTTCCTGCGGACTCCATCCTCAAAAGCACCTGTTTTCGCTTTCGGCAGCCTCCGGAGCAAAAAAGACAAACGTCCAGCTTTTGCTGCCACAGCAAAGGTGCCAGCGGGGAAAAGTAATGCTGGTTCTCACTGCCTCCTGGAACTCTTTCAAATGCCACAGACAATTTGGCCCTCTCTGCTTTCCTGCGGACTCCATCCTCAAAAGCACCTGTTTTCGCTTTCGGCAGCCTCCGGAGCAAAAAAGACAAACGTCCAGCTTTTGCTGCCACAGCAAAGGTGCCAGCGGGGAAAAGTGATGCTGGTTCTCACTGCCTCCTGGAACCCTTTCAAATGCCCCAGACAATTTGGCCCTCTCTGCTTTCCTGCGGACTCCATCCTCAAAAGCACCTGTTTTCGCTTTCGGCAGCCTCCGGAGCAAAAAAGACAAACGTCCAGCTTTTGCTGCCACAGCAAAGGTGCCAGCGGGGAAAAGTAATGCTGGTTCTCACTGCCTCCTGGAACCTCTTCAAATGCCCCAGACAATTTGGCCCTCTCTGCTTTCCTGCGGACTCCATCCTCAAAAGCACCTGTTTTCGCTTTTGGCAACCTCCAGAGCAAAAAAGACAAACGTCCAGCTTTTGCTGCCACAGCAAAGGTGCCAGCGGGGAAAAGTAATGCTGGTTCTCACTGCCTCCTGGAACCCTTTCAAATGCCACAGACAATTTGGCCCTCTCTGCTTTCCTGCGGACTCCATCCTCAAAAGCACCTGTTTTCGCTTTCGGCAGCCTCCGGAGCAAAAAAGACAAACGTCCAGCTTTTGCTGCCACAGCAAAGGTGCCAGCGGGGAAAAGTAATGCTGGTTCTCACTGCCTCCTGGAACCCTTTCAAATGCCACAGACAATTTGGCCCTCTCTGCTTTCCTGCGGACTCCATCCTCAAAAGCACCTGTTTTCGCTTTCGGCAGCCTCCGGAGCAAAAAAGACAAACGTCCAGCTTTTGCTGCCACAGCAAAGGTGCCAGCGGGGAAAAGTAATGCTGGTTCTCACTGCCTCCTGGAACTCTTTCAAATGCCCCAGACAATTTGGCCCTCTCTGCTTTCCTGCGGACTCCATCCTCAAAAACACCTGTTTTCGCTTTCGGCAACCTCCGGAGCAAAAAAGACAAACGTCCAGCTTTTGCTGCCACAGCAAAGGTGCCAGCGGGGAAAAGTAATGCTGGTTCTCACTGCCTCCTGGAACCCTTTCAAATGCCACAGACAATTTGGCCCTCTCTGCTTTCCTGCGGACTCCATCCTCAAAAGCACCTATTTTTGCTTTCGGCGCCCTCCGGAGCAAAAAAGACAAACGTCCAGCTTTTGCTGCCACAGCAAAGGTGCCAGCGGGGAAAAGTAATGCTGGTTCTCACTGCCTCCTGGAACTCTTTCAAATGCCCCAGACAATTTGGCCCTCTCTGCTTTCCTGCGGACTCCATCCTCAAAAGCACCTGTTTTCGCTTTCGGCAGCCTCCGGAGCAAAAAAGACAAACGTCCAGCTTTTGCTGCCACAGCAAAGGTGCCAGCGGGGAAAAGTAATGCTGGTTCTCACTGCCTCCTGGAACCCTTTCAAATGCCCCAGACAATTTGGCCCTCTCTGCTTTCCTGCGGACTCCATCCTCAAAAGCACCTGTTTTCGCTTTCGGCAGCCTCCGGAGCAAAAAAGACAAACGTCCAGCTTTTGCTGCCACAGCAAAGGTGCCAGCGGGGAAAAGTAATGCTGGTTCTCACTGCCTCCTGGAACCCTTTCAAATGCCCCAGACAATTAAGCCCTCTCTGCTTTCCTGCGGACTCTATCCTCAAAAGCGCCTTTTTTCACTTTCGGCGCACTCCGGTGGTAAAAAGACAAACGTCCAGCTTTTGCTGCCACAGCAAAGGTGCCAGCGGGGAAAAGTGAGGCTGGTTCTCACTGCCTCCTGGAACTCTTTCAAATGCCACAGACAATTTGGCCCTCTCTGCTTTCCTGCGGACTCCATCCTCAAAAGCACCTGTTTTCGCTTTCGGCAGCCTCCGGAGCAAAAAAGACAAACGTCCAGCTTTTGCTGCCACAGCAAAGGTGCCAGCGGGGAAAAGTGATGCTGGTTCTCACTGCCTCCTGGAACCCTTTCAAATGCCCCAGACAATTTGGCCCTCTCTGCTTTCCTGTGGACTCCATCCTCAAAAGCACCTGTTTTCGCTTTCGGCAGCTTCCGGAGCAAAAAAGACAAACGTCCAGCTTTTGCTGCCACAGCAAAGGTGCCAGCGGGGAAAAGTAATGCTGGTTCTCACTGCCTCCTGGAACCCTTTCAAATGCCCCAGACAATTTGGCCCTCTCTGCTTTCCTGCGGACTCCATCCTCAAAAGCGCCTTTTTTCACTTTCGGCAACCTCCGGTGGTAAAAAGACAAACGTCCAGCTTTTGCTGCCACAGCAAAGGTGCCAGCGGGGAAAAGTAATGCTGGTTCTCACTGCCTCCTGGAACTCTTTCAAATGCCACAGACAATTTGGCCCTCTCTGCTTTCCTGCGGACTCCATCCTCAAAAGCACCTGTTTTCGCTTTCGGCAGCCTCCGGAGCAAAAAAGACAAACGTCCAGCTTTTGCTGCCACAGCAAAGGTGCCAGCGGGGAAAAGTGATGCTGGTTCTCACTGCCTCCTGGAACCCTTTCAAATGCCCCAGACAATTTGGCCCTCTCTGCTTTCCTGCGGACTCCATCCTCAAAAGCACCTGTTTTCGCTTTCGGCAGCCTCCGGAGCAAAAAAGACAAACGTCCAGCTTTTGCTGCCACAGCAAAGGTGCCAGCGGGGAAAAGTAATGCTGGTTCTCACTGCCTCCTGGAACCCTTTCAAATGCCCCAGACAATTTGGCCCTCTCTGCTTTCCTGCGGACTCTATCCTCAAAAGCGCCTTTTTTCACTTTCGGCGCACTCCGGTGGTAAAAAGACAAACGTCCAGCTTTTGCTGCCACAGCAAAGGTGCCAGCGGGGAAAAGTAATGCTGGTTCTCACTGCCTCCTGGAACCCTTTCAAATGCCACAGACAATTTGGCCCTCTCTGCTTTCCTGCGGACTCCATCCTCAAAAGCACCTATTTTTGCTTTCGGCGCCCTCCGGAGCAAAAAAGACAAACGTCCAGCTTTTGCTGCCACAGCAAAGGTGCCAGCGGGGAAAAGTAATGCTGGTTCTCACTGCCTCCTGGAACTCTTTCAAATGCCCCAGACAATTTGGCCCTCTCTGCTTTCCTGCGGACTCCATCCTCAAAAGCACCTGTTTTCGCTTTCGGCAGCCTCCGGAGCAAAAAAGACAAACGTCCAGCTTTTGCTGCCACAGCAAAGGTGCCAGCGGGGAAAAGTAATGCTGGTTCTCACTGCCTCCTGGAACCCTTTCAAATGCCCCAGACAATTTGGCCCTCTCTGCTTTCCTGCGGACTCCATCCTCAAAAGCACCTGTTTTCGCTTTCGGCAGCCTCCGGAGCAAAAAAGACAAACGTCCAGCTTTTGCTGCCACAGCAAAGGTGCCAGCGGGGAAAAGTAATGCTGGTTCTCACTGCCTCCTGGAACCCTTTCAAATGCCCCAGACAATTAAGCCCTCTCTGCTTTCCTGCGGACTCTATCCTCAAAAGCGCCTTTTTTCACTTTCGGCGCACTCCGGTGGTAAAAAGACAAACGTCCAGCTTTTGCTGCCACAGCAAAGGTGCCAGCGGGGAAAAGTGAGGCTGGTTCTCACTGCCTCCTGGAACTCTTTCAAATGCCACAGACAATTTGGCCCTCTCTGCTTTCCTGCGGACTCCATCCTCAAAAGCACCTGTTTTCGCTTTCGGCAGCCTCCGGAGCAAAAAAGACAAACGTCCAGCTTTTGCTGCCACAGCAAAGGTGCCAGCGGGGAAAAGTGATGCTGGTTCTCACTGCCTCCTGGAACCCTTTCAAATGCCCCAGACAATTTGGCCCTCTCTGCTTTCCTGTGGACTCCATCCTCAAAAGCACCTGTTTTCGCTTTCGGCAGCCTCCGGAGCAAAAAAGACAAACGTCCAGCTTTTGCTGCCACAGCAAAGGTGCCAGCGGGGAAAAGTAATGCTGGTTCTCACTGCCTCCTGGAACCCTTTCAAATGCCCCAGACAATTTGGCCCTCTCTGCTTTCCTGCGGACTCCATCCTCAAAAGCGCCTTTTTTCACTTTCGGCAACCTCCGGTGGTAAAAAGACAAACGTCCAGCTTTTGCTGCCACAGCAAAGGTGCCAGCGGGGAAAAGTAATGCTGGTTCTCACTGCCTCCTGGAACTCTTTCAAATGCCACAGACAATTTGGCCCTCTCTGCTTTCCTGCGGACTCCATCCTCAAAAGCACCTGTTTTCGCTTTCGGCAGCCTCCGGAGCAAAAAAGACAAACGTCCAGCTTTTGCTGCCACAGCAAAGGTGCCAGCGGGGAAAAGTGATGCTGGTTCTCACTGCCTCCTGGAACCCTTTCAAATGCCCCAGACAATTTGGCCCTCTCTGCTTTCCTGCGGACTCCATCCTCAAAAGCACCTGTTTTCGCTTTCGGCAGCCTCCGGAGCAAAAAAGACAAACGTCCAGCTTTTGCTGCCACAGCAAAGGTGCCAGCGGGGAAAAGTAATGCTGGTTCTCACTGCCTCCTGGAACCCTTTCAAATGCCCCAGACAATTTGGCCCTCTCTGCTTTCCTGCGGACTCTATCCTCAAAAGCGCCTTTTTTCACTTTCGGCGCACTCCGGTGGTAAAAAGACAAACGTCCAGCTTTTGCTGCCACAGCAAAGGTGCCAGCGGGGAAAAGTAATGCTGGTTCTCACTGCCTCCTGGAACCCTTTCAAATGCCACAGACAATTTGGCCCTCTCTGCTTTCCTGCGGACTCCATCCTCAAAAGCACCTATTTTTGCTTTCGGCGCCCTCCGGAGCAAAAAAGACAAACGTCCAGCTTTTGCTGCCACAGCAAAGGTGCCAGCGGGGAAAAGTAATGCTGGTTCTCACTGCCTCCTGGAACTCTTTCAAATGCCCCAGACAATTTGGCCCTCTCTGCTTTCCTGCGGACTCCATCCTCAAAAGCACCTGTTTTCGCTTTCGGCAGCCTCCGGAGCAAAAAAGACAAACGTCCAGCTTTTGCTGCCACAGCAAAGGTGCCAGCGGGGAAAAGTAATGCTGGTTCTCACTGCCTCCTGGAACCCTTTCAAATGCCCCAGACAATTTGGCCCTCTCTGCTTTCCTGCGGACTCCATCCTCAAAAGCACCTGTTTTCGCTTTCGGCAGCCTCCGGAGCAAAAAAGACAAACGTCCAGCTTTTGCTGCCACAGCAAAGGTGCCAGCGGGGAAAAGTAATGCTGGTTCTCACTGCCTCCTGGAACCCTTTCAAATGCCCCAGACAATTAAGCCCTCTCTGCTTTCCTGCGGACTCTATCCTCAAAAGCGCCTTTTTTCACTTTCGGCGCACTCCGGTGGTAAAAAGACAAACGTCCAGCTTTTGCTGCCACAGCAAAGGTGCCAGCGGGGAAAAGTGATGCTGGTTCTCACTGCCTCCTGGAACTCTTTCAAATGCCACAGACAATTTGGCCCTCTCTGCTTTCCTGCGGACTCCATCCTCAAAAGCACCTGTTTTCGCTTTCGGCAGCCTCCGGAGCAAAAAAGACAAACGTCCAGCTTTTGCTGCCACAGCAAAGGTGCCAGCGGGGAAAAGTGATGCTGGTTCTCACTGCCTCCTGGAACCCTTTCAAATGCCCCAGACAATTTGGCCCTCTCTGCTTTCCTGTGGACTCCATCCTCAAAAGCACCTGTTTTCGCTTTCGGCAGCCTCCGGAGCAAAAAAGACAAACGTCCAGCTTTTGCTGCCACAGCAAAGGTGCCAGCGGGGAAAAGTAATGCTGGTTCTCACTGCCTCCTGGAACCCTTTCAAATGCCCCAGACAATTTGGCCCTCTCTGCTTTCCTGCGGACTCCATCCTCAAAAGCACCTGTTTTCGCTTTCGGCAACCTCCGGAGCAAAAAAGACAAACGTCCAGCTTTTGCTGCCACAGCAAAGGTGCCAGCGGGGAAAAGTAATGCTGGTTCTCACTGCCTCCTGGAACCCTTTCAAATGCCCCTGACAATTTGGCCCTCTCTGCTTTCCTGCGGACTCCATCCTCAAAAGCACCTGTTTTCGCTTTCGGCAGCCTCCGGAGCAAAAAAGACAAACGTCCAGCTTTTGCTGCCACAGCAAAGGTGCCAGCGGGGAAAAGTAATGCTGGTTCTCACTGCCTCCTGGAACCTCTTCAAATGCCACAGACAATTTGGCCCTCTCTGCTTTCCTGCGGACTCCATCCTCAAAAGCACCTGTTTTCGCTTTCGGCAACCTCCGGAGCAAAAAAGACAAACGTCCAGCTTTTGCTGCCACAGCAAAGGTGCCAGCGGGGAAAAGTAATGCTGGTTCTCACTGCCTCCTGGAACCCTTTCAAATGCCACAGACAATTTGGCCCTCTCTGCTTTCCTGCGGACTCCATCCTCAAAAGCACCTATTTTTGCTTTCGGCGCCCTCCGGAGCAAAAAAGACAAACGTCCAGCTTTTGCTGCCACAGCAAAGGTGCCAGCAGGGAAAAGTAATGCTGGTTCTCACTGCCTCCTGGAACCCTTTCAAATGCCCCAGACAATTAAGCCCTCTCTGCTTTCCTGCGGACTCTATCCTCAAAAGCGCCTTTTTTCACTTTCGGCAACCTCCGGTGGTAAAAAGACAAACGTCCAGCTTTTGCTGCCACAGCAAAGGTGCCAGCGGGGAAAAGTAATGCTGGTTCTCACTGCCTCCTGGAACTCTTTCAAATGCCAGAGACAATTTGGCCCTCTCTGCTTTCCTGCGGACTCCATCCTCAAAAGCACCTGTTTTCGCTTTCGGCAGCCTCCGGAGCAAAAAAGACAAACGTCCAGCTTTTGCTGCCACAGCAAAGGTGCCAGCGGGGAAAAGTGATGCTGGTTCTCACTGCCTCCTGGAACCCTTTCAAATGCCACAGACAATTTGGCCCTCTCTGCTTTCCTGCGGACTCCATCCTCAAAAGCACCTGTTTTCGCTTTCGGCAGCCTCCGGAGCAAAAAAGACAAACGTCCAGCTTTTGCTGCCACAGCAAAGGTGCCAGCGGGGAAAAGTAATGCTGGTTCTCACTGCCTCCTGGAACCCTTTCAAATGCCCCAGACAATTTGGCCCTCTCTGCTTTCCTGCGGACTCTATCCTCAAAAGCGCCTTTTTTCACTTTCGGCGCACTCCGGTGGTAAAAAGACAAACGTCCAGCTTTTGCTGCCACAGCAAAGGTGCCAGCGGGGAAAAGTAATGCTGGTTCTCACTGCCTCCTGGAACCCTTTCAAATGCCACAGACAATTTGGCCCTCTCTGCTTTCCTGCGGACTCCATCCTCAAAAGCACCTGTTTTCGCTTTCGGCAGCCTCCGGAGCAAAAAAGACAAACGTCCAGCTTTTGCTGCCACAGCAAAAGTGCCAGCGGGGAAAAGTAATGCTGGTTCTCACTGCCTCCTGGAACCCTTTCAAATGCCCCAGACAATTTGGCCCTCTCTGCTTTCCTGCGGACTCCATCCTCAAAAGCACCTGTTTTCGCTTTCGGCAGCCTCCGGAGCAAAAAAGACAAACGTCCAGCTTTTGCTGCCACAGCAAAGGTGCCAGCGGGGAAAAGTAATGCTGGTTCTCACTGCCTCCTGGAGCTCTTTCAAATGCCCCAGACAATTTGGCCCTCTCTGCTTTCCTGCGGACTCCATCCTCAAAAGCACCTGTTTTCGCTTTCGACAGCCTCCGGAGCAAAAAAGACAAACGTCCAGCTTTTGCTGCCACAGCAAAGGTGCCAGCGGGGAAAAGTAATGCTGGTTCTCACTGCCTCCTGGAACCCTTTCAAATGCCCCAGACAATTTGGCCCTCTCTGCTTTCCTGCGGACTCCATCCTCAAAAGCACCTGTTTTCGCTTTCGGCAACCTCCGGAGCAAAAAAGACAAACGTCCAGCTTTTGCTGCCACAGCAAAGGTGCCAGCGGGGAAAAGTAATGCTGGTTCTCACTGCCTCCTGGAACCCTTTCAAATGCCCCAGACAATTTGGCCCTCTCTGCTTTCCTGCGGACTCCATCCTCAAAAGCACCTGTTTTCGCTTTTGGCCACCTCCGGAGCAAAAAAGACAAACGTCCAGCTTTTGCTGCCACAGCAAAGGTGCCAGCGGGGAAAAGTAATGCTGGTTCTCACTGCCTCCTGGAACCCTTTCAAATGCCACAGACAATTAAGCCCTCTCTGCTTTCCTGCGGACTCTATCCTCAAAAGCGCCTTTTTTCACTTTCGGCGCCCTCCGGTGGTAAAAAGACAAACGTCCAGCTTTTGCTGCCACAGCAAAGGTGCCAGCGGGGAAAAGTAATGCTGGTTCTCACTGCCTCCTGGAACTCTTTCAAATGCCACAGACAATTTGGCCCTCTCTGCTTTCCTGCGGACTCTATCCTCAAAAGCACCTATTTTCGCTTTCGGCAGCCTCCGGAGCAAAAAAGACAAACGTCCAGCTTTTGCTGCCACAGCAAAGGTGCCAGCGGGGAAAAGTGATGCTGGTTCTCACTGCCTCCTGGAACCCTTTCAAATGCCACAGACAATTTGGCCCTCTCTGCTTTCCTGCGGACTCCATCCTCAAAAGCACCTTTTTTCGCTTTCGGCAACCTCCGGAGCAAAAAAGACAAACGTCCAGCTTTTGCTGCCACAGCAAAGGTGCCAGCGGGGAAAAGTAATGCTGGTTCTCACTGCCTCCTGGAACCCTTTCAAATGCCACAGACAATTTGGCCCTCTCTGCTTTCCTGCGGACTCCATCCTCAAAAGCACCTGTTTTCGCTTTCGGCAGCCTCCGGAGCAAAAAAGACAAACGTCCAGCTTTTGCTGCCACAGCAAAGGTGCCAGCGGGGAAAAGTAATGCTGGTTCTCACTGCCTCCTGGAACCCTTTCAAATGCCACAGACAATTTGGCCCTCTCTGCTTTCCTGCGGACTCCATCCTCAAAAGCACCTGTTTTCGCTTTCGGCAGCCTCCGGAGCAAAAAAGACAAACGTCCAGCTTTTGCTGCCACAGCAAAGGTGCCAGCGGGGAAAAGTAATGCTGGTTCTCACTGCCTCCTGGAACCCTTTCAAATGCCACAGACAATTTGGCCCTCTCTGCTTTCCTGCGGACTCCATCCTCAAAAGCACCTGTTTTCGCTTTCGGCAGCCTCCGGAGCAAAAAAGACAAACGTCCAGCTTTTGCTGCCACAACAAAGGTGCCAGCGGGGAAAAGTAATGCTGGTTCTCACTGCCTCCTGGAACCCTTTCAAATGCCCCAGACAATTTGGCCCTCTCTGCTTTCCTGCGGACTCCATCCTCAAAAGCACCTGTTTTCGCTTTCGGCAACCTCCGGAGCAAAAAAGACAAACGTCCAGCTTTTGCTTCCACAGCAAAGGTGCCAGCGGGGAAAAGTAATGCTGGTTCTCACTGCCTCCTGGAACCTCTTCAAATGCCCCAGACAATTTGGCCCTCTCTGCTTTCCTGCGGACTCTATCCTCAAATGCGCCTTTTTTCACTTTCGGCGCACTCCGGTGGTAAAAAGACAAACGTCCAGCTTTTGCTGCCACAGCAAAGGTGCCAGCGGGGAAAAGTAATGCTGGTTCTCACTGCCTCCTGGAACCCTTTCAAATGCCACAGACAATTTGGCCCTCTCTGCTTTCCTGCGGACTCCATCGTCAAAAGCACCTGTTTTCGCTTTCGGCAGCCTCCGGAGCAAAAAAGACAAACGTCCAGCTTTTGCTGCCACAGCAAAGGTGCCAGCGGGGAAAAGTAATGCTGGTTCTCACTGCCTCCTGGAACCCTTTCAAATGCCACAGACAATTTGGCCCTCTCTGCTTTCCTGCGGACTCCATCCTCAAAAGCACCTGTTTTTGCTTTCGGCAGCCTCCGGAGCAAAAAAGACAAACGTCCAGCTTTTGCTGCCACAGCAAAGGTGCCAGCGGGGAAAAGTGATGCTGGTTCTCACTGCCTCCTTGAACTCTTTCAAATGCCACAGACAATTTGGCCCTCTCTGCTTTCCTGCGGACTCCATCCTCAAAAGCACCTGTTTTCGCTTTCGGCAGCCTCCGGAGCAAAAAAGACAAACGTCCAGCCTTTGCTGCCACAACAAAGGTGCCAGCGGGGAAAAGTAATGCTGGTTCTCACTGCCTCCTGGAACCCTTTCAAATGCCCCAGACAATTTGGCCCTCTCTGCTTTCCTGCGGACTCCATCCTCAAAAGCACCTGTTTTCGCTTTCGGCAACCTCCGGAGCAAAAAAGACAAACGTCCAGCTTTTGCTGCCACAGCAAAGGTGCCAGCGGGGAAAAGTAATGCTGGTTCTCACTGCCTCCTGGAACCCTTTCAAATGCCACAGACAATTTGGCCCTCTCTGCTTTCCTGCGGACTCCATCCTCAAAAGCACCTGTTTTCGCTTTCGGCAGCCTCCGGAGCAAAAAAGACAAACGTCCAGCTTTTGCTGCCACAGCAAAGGTGCCAACGGGGAAAAGTAATGCTGGTTCTCACTGCCTCCTGGAACCCTTTCAAATGCCACAGACAATTTGGCCCTCTCTGCTTTCCTGCGGACTCCATCCTCAAAAGCACCTTTTTTCGCTTTCGGCAACCTCCGGAGCAAAAAAGACAAACGTCCAGCTTTTGCTGCCACAGCAAAGGTGCCAGCGGGGAAAAGTAATGCTGGTTCTCACTGCCTCCTGGAACCCTTTCAAATGCCACAGACAATTTGGCCCTCTCTGCTTTCCTGCGGACTCCATCCTCAAAAGCACCTGTTTTCGCTTTCGGCAGCCTCCGGAGCAAAAAAGACAAACGTCCAGCTTTTGCTGCCACAGCAAAGGTGCCAGCGGGGAAAAGTAATGCTGGTTCTCACTGCCTCCTGGAACCCTTTCAAATGCCACAGACAATTTGGCCCTCTCTGCTTTCCTGCGGACTCCATCCTCAAAAGCACCTGTTTTCGCTTTCGGCAGCCTCCGGAGCAAAAAAGACAAACGTCCAGCTTTTGCTGCCACAGCAAAGGTGCCAGCGGGGAAAAGTAATGCTGGTTCTCACTGCCTCCTGGAACCCTTTCAAATGCCACAGACAATTTGGCCCTCTCTGCTTTCCTGCGGACTCCATCCTCAAAAGCACCTGTTTTCGCTTTCGGCAGCCTCCGGAGCAAAAAAGAAAAACGTCCAGCTTTTGCTGCCACAACAAAGGTGCCAGCGGGGAAAAGTAATGCTGGTTCTCACTGCCTCCTGGAACCCTTTCAAATGCCCCAGACAATTTGGCCCTCTCTGCTTTCCTGCGGACTCCATCCTCAAAAGCACCTGTTTTCGCTTTCGGCAACCTCCGGAGCAAAAAAGACAAACGTCCAGCTTTTGCTGCCACAGCAAAGGTGCCAGAGGGGAAAAGTAATGTTGGTTCTCACTGCCTCCTGGAACCCTTTCAAATGCCACAGACAATTTGGCCCTCTCTGCTTTCCTGCGGACTCCATCCTCAAAAGCACCTGTTTTTGCTTTCGGCAGCCTCCAGAGCAAAAAAGACAAACGTCCAGCTTTTGCTGCCACAGCAAAGGTGCCAGCGGGGAAAAGTAATGCTGGTTCTCACTGCCTCCTGGAACCTCTTCAAATGCCCCAGACAATTTGGCCCTCTCTGCTTTCCTGCGGACTCCATCCTCAAAAGCACCTGTTTTCGCTTTCGGCAGCGTCCGGAGCAAAAAAGACAAACGTCCAGCTTTTGCTGCCACAGCAAAGGTGCCAGCGGGGAAAAGTAATGCTGGTTCTCACTGCCTCCTGGAACCCTTTCAAATGCCACAGACAATTTGGCCCTCTCTGCTTTCCTGCGGACTCCATCCTCAAAAGCACCTGTTTTCGCTTTCGGCAGCCTCCGGAGCAAAAAAGACAAACGTCCAGCTTTTGCTGCCACAGCAAAGGTGCCAGCGGGGAAAAGTAATGCTGGTTCTCACTGCCTCCTGGAACCCTTTCAAATGCCACAGACAATTTGGCCCTCTCTGCTTTCCTGCGGACTCCATCCTCAAAAGCACCTGTTTTCGCTTTCGGCAGCCTCTGGAGCAAAAAAGACAAACGTCCAGCTTTTGCTGCCACAGCAAAGGTGCCAGCGGGGAAAAGTAATGCTGGTTCTCACTGCCTCCTGGAACCTGTTCAAATGCCCCAGACAATTTGGCCCTCTCTGCTTTCCTGCGGACTCCATCCTCAAAAGCACCTGTTTTCGCTTTCGGCAGCCTCCGGAGCAAAAAAGACAAACGTCCAGCTTTTGCTGCCACAGCAAAGGTGCCAGCGGGGAAAAGTAATGCTGGTTCTCACTGCCTCCTGGAACCCTTTCAAATGCCACAGACAATTTGGCCCTCTCTGCTTTCCTGCGGACTCCATACTCAAAAGCACCTGTTTTCGCTTTCGGCAGCCTCCGGAGCAAAAAAGACAAACGTCCAGCTTTTGCTGCCACAGCAAAGGTGCCAGCGGGGAAAAGTAATGCTGGTTCTCACTGCCTCCTGGAACCCTTTCAAATGCCACAGACAATTTGGCCCTCTCTGCTTTCCTGCGGACTCCATCCTCAAAAGCACCTGTTTTCGCTTTCGGCAACCTCCGGAGCAAAAAAGACAAACGTCCAGCTTTTGCTGCCACAGCAAAGGTGCCAGCGGGGAAAAGTAATGCTGGTTCTCACTGCCTCCTGGAACCCTTTCAAATGCCACAGACAATTTGGCCCTCTCTGCTTTCCTGCGGACTCCATCCTCAAAAGCACCTGTTTTTGCTTTCGGCAGCCTCCGGAGCAAAAAAGACAAACGTCCAGCTTTTGCTGCCACAGCAAAGGTGCCAGCGGGGAAAAGTAATGCTGGTTCTCACTGCCTCCTGGAACCTCTTCAAATGCCCCAGACAATTTGGCCCTCTCTGCTTTCCTGCGGACTCCATCCTCAAAAGCACCTGTTTTCGCTTTTGGCAACCTCCGGAGCAAAAAAGACAAACGTCCAGCTTTTGCTGCCACAGCAAAGGTGCCAGCGGGGAAAAGTAATGCTGGTTCTCACTGCCTCCTGGAACCTCTTCAAATGCCACAGACAATTTGGCCCTCTCTGCTTTCCTGCGGACTCCATCCTCAAAAGCACCTGTTTTCGCTTTCGGCAGCCTCCGGAGCAAAAAAGACAAACGTCCAGCTTTTGCTGCCACAGCAAAGGTGCCAGCGGGGAAAAGTAATGCTGGTTCTCACTGCCTCCTGGAACCTGTTCAAATGCCCCAGACAATTTGGCCCTCTCTGCTTTCCTGCGGACTCCATCCTCAAAAGCACCTGTTTTCGCTTTCGGCAGCCTCCGGAGCAAAAAAGACAAACGTCCAGCTTTTGCTGCCACAGCAAAGGTGCCAGCGGGGAAAAGTAATGCTGGTTCTCACTGCCTCCTGGAACCCTTTCAAATGCCCCAGACAATTTGGCCCTCTCTGCTTTCCTGCGGACTCCATCCTCAAAAGCACCTGTTTTCGCTTTCGGCAGCCTCCGGAGCAAAAAAGACAAACGTCCAGCTTTTGCTGCCACAGCAAAGGTGCCAGCTGGGAAAAGTAATGCTGGTTCTCACTGCCTCCTGGAACTCCTTCAAATGCCCCAGACAATTTGGCTCTCTCTGCTTTCCTGCGGACTCCATCCTCAAAAGCACCTGTTTTCGCTTTCGGCAGCCTCCGGAGCAAAAAAGACAAACGTCCAGCTTTTGCTGCCACAGCAAACGTGCCAGCGGGGAAAAGTAATGCTGGTTCTCACTGCCTCCTGGAACCTCTTCAAATGCCTCAGACATTTTGGCCCTCTCTGCTTTCCTGCGGACTCCATCCTCAAAAGCACCTGTTTTCGCTTTCGGCAGCCTCCGGAGCAAAAAAGACAAACGTCCAGCTTTTGCTGCCACAGCAAAGGTGCCAGCGGGGAAAAGTAATGCTGGTTCTCACTGCCTCCTGGAACCCTTTCAAATGCCACAGACAATTTGGCCCTCTCTGCTTTCCTGCGGACTCCATCCTCAAAAGCACCTGTTTTCGCTTTCGGCAGCCTCCGGAGCAAAAAAGACAAACGTCCAGCTTTTGCTGCCACAGCAAAGGTGCCAGCGGGGAAAAGTAATGCTGGTTCTCACTGCCTCCTGGAACCCTTTCAAATGCCCCAGACAATTTGGCCCTCTCTGCTTTCCTGAAAAGTCTATCCTCAAAAGCACCTGTTTTCGCTTTCGGCAGCCTCCGGAGCAAAAAAGACAAACGTCCAGCTTTTGCTGCCACAACAAAGGTGCCAGCGGGGAAAAGTAATGCTGGTTCTCACTGCCTCCTGGAACCCTTTCAAATGCCCCAGACAATTTGGCCCTCTCTGCTTTCCTGCGGACTCCATCCTCAAAAGCACCTGTTTTCGCTTTTGGCAACCTCCGGAGCAAAAAAGACAAACGTCCAGCTTTTGCTGCCACAGCAAAGGTGCCAGCGGGGAAAAGTAATGCTGGTTCTCACTGCCTCCTGGAACCTCTTCAAATGCCACAGACAATTTGGCCCTCTCTGCTTTCCTGCGACTCCATCCTCAAAAGCACCTGTTTTCGCTTTCGGCAGCCTCCGGAGCAAAAAAGACAAACGTCCAGCTTTTGCTGCCACAGCAAAGGTGCCAGCGGGGAAAAGTAATGCTGGTTCTCACTGCCTCCTGGAACCTGTTCAAATGCCCCAGACAATTTGGCCCTCTCTGCTTTCCTGCGGACTCCATCCTCAAAAGCACCTGTTTTCGCTTTCGGCAGCCTCCGGAGCAAAAAAGACAAACGTCCAGCTTTTGCTGCCACAGCAAAGGTGCCAGCGGGGAAAAGTAATGCTGGTTCTCACTGCCTCCTGGAACCCTTTCAAATGCCACAGACAATTTGGCCCTCTCTGCTTTCCTGCGGACTCCATCCTCAAAAGCACCTGTTTTCGCTTTCGGCAGCCTCCGGAGCAAAAAAGACAAACGTCCAGCTTTTGCTGCCACAGCAAAGGTGCCAGCTGGGAAAAGTAATGCTGGTTCTCACTGCCTCCTGGAACTCCTTCAAATGCCCCAGACAATTTGGCTCTCTCTGCTTTCCTGCGGACTCCATCCTCAAAAGCACCTGTTTTCGCTTTCGGCAGCCTCCGGAGCAAAAAAGACAAACGTCCAGCTTTTGCTGCCACAGCAAACGTGCCAGCGGGGAAAAGTAATGCTGGTTCTCACTGCCTCCTGGAACCTCTTCAAATGCCTCAGACATTTTGGCCCTCTCTGCTTTCCTGCGGACTCCATCCTCAAAAGCACCTGTTTTCGCTTTCGGCAGCCTCCGGAGCAAAAAAGACAAACGTCCAGCTTTTGCTGCCACAGCAAAGGTGCCAGCGGGGAAAAGTAATGCTGGTTCTCACTGCCTCCTGGAACCCTTTCAAATGCCACAGACAATTTGGCCCTCTCTGCTTTCCTGCGGACTCCATCCTCAAAAGCACCTGTTTTCGCTTTCGGCAGCCTCCGGAGCAAAAAAGACAAACGTCCAGCTTTTGCTGCCACAGCAAAGGTGCCAGCGGGGAAAAGTAATGCTGGTTCTCACTGCCTCCTGGAACCCTTTCAAATGCCCCAGACAATTTGGCCCTCTCTGCTTTCCTGCGGACTCCATACTCAAAAGCACCTGTTTTCGCTTTCGGCAGCCTCCG
Source organism: Vanellus vanellus (assembly GCF_965231255.1). Lineage (NCBI taxonomy): Eukaryota > Metazoa > Chordata > Aves > Charadriiformes > Charadriidae > Vanellus > Vanellus vanellus. The sequence continues at coordinate 20,804 of NW_028128882.1, forward strand.
GAGCAAAAAAGACAAACGTCCAGCTTTTGCTGCCACAGCAAAGGTGCCAGCGGGGAAAAGTAATGCTGGTTCTCACTGCCTCCTGGAACCCTTTCAAATGCCACAGACAATTTGGCCCTCTCTGCTTTCCTGCGGACTCCATCCTCAAAAGCACCTGTTTTCGCTTTCGGCAACCTCCGGAGCAAAAAAGACAAACGTCCAGCTTTTGCTGCCACAGCAAAGGTGCCAGCGGGGAAAAGTAATGCTGGTTCTCACTGCCTCCTGGAACCCTTTCAAATGCCACAGACAATTTGGCCCTCTCTGCTTTCCTGCGGACTCCATCCTCAAAAGCACCTGTTTTTGCTTTCGGCAGCCTCCGGAGCAAAAAAGACAAACGTCCAGCTTTTGCTGCCACAGCAAAGGTGCCAGCGGGGAAAAGTAATGCTGGTTCTCACTGCCTCCTGGAACCTCTTCAAATGCCCCAGACAATTTGGCCCTCTCTGCTTTCCTGCGGACTCCATCCTCAAAAGCACCTGTTTTCGCTTTTGGCAACCTCCGGAGCAAAAAAGACAAACGTCCAGCTTTTGCTGCCACAGCAAAGGTGCCAGCGGGGAAAAGTAATGCTGGTTCTCACTGCCTCCTGGAACCTCTTCAAATGCCACAGACAATTTGGCCCTCTCTGCTTTCCTGCGGACTCCATCCTCAAAAGCACCTGTTTTCGCTTTCGGCAGCCTCCGGAGCAAAAAAGACAAACGTCCAGCTTTTGCTGCCACAGCAAAGGTGCCAGCGGGGAAAAGTAATGCTGGTTCTCACTGCCTCCTGGAACCTGTTCAAATGCCCCAGACAATTTGGCCCTCTCTGCTTTCCTGCGGACTCCATCCTCAAAAGCACCTGTTTTCGCTTTCGGCAGCCTCCGGAGCAAAAAAGACAAACGTCCAGCTTTTGCTGCCACAGCAAAGGTGCCAGCGGGGAAAAGTAATGCTGGTTCTCACTGCCTCCTGGAACCCTTTCAAATGCCCCAGACAATTTGGCCCTCTCTGCTTTCCTGCGGACTCCATCCTCAAAAGCACCTGTTTTCGCTTTCGGCAGCCTCCGGAGCAAAAAAGACAAACGTCCAGCTTTTGCTGCCACAGCAAAGGTGCCAGCTGGGAAAAGTAATGCTGGTTCAAACTGCCTCCTGGAACTCCTTCAAATGCCCCAGACAATTTGGCTCTCTCTGCTTTCCTGCGGACTCCATCCTCAAAAGCACCTGTTTTCGCTTTCGGCAGCCTCCGGAGCAAAAAAGACAAACGTCCAGCTTTTGCTGCCACAGCAAACGTGCCAGCGGGGAAAAGTAATGCTGGTTCTCACTGCCTCCTGGAACCTCTTCAAATGCCTCAGACATTTTGGCCCTCTCTGCTTTCCTGCGGACTCCATCCTCAAAAGCACCTGTTTTCGCTTTCGGCAGCCTCCGGAGCAAAAAAGACAAACGTCCAGCTTTTGCTGCCACAGCAAAGGTGCCAGCGGGGAAAAGTAATGCTGGTTCTCACTGCCTCCTGGAACCCTTTCAAATGCCACAGACAATTTGGCCCTCTCTGCTTTCCTGCGGACTCCATCCTCAAAAGCACCTGTTTTCGCTTTCGGCAGCCTCCGGAGCAAAAAAGACAAACGTCCAGCTTTTGCTGCCACAGCAAAGGTGCCAGCGGGGAAAAGTAATGCTGGTTCTCACTGCCTCCTGGAACCCTTTCAAATGCCACAGACAATTTGGCCCTCTCTGCTTTCCTGCGGACTCCATACTCAAAAGCACCTGTTTTCGCTTTCGGCAGCCTCCGGAGCAAAAAAGACAAACGTCCAGCTTTTGCTGCCACAGCAAAGGTGCCAGCGGGGAAAAGTAATGCTGGTTCTCACTGCCTCCTGGAACCCTTTCAAATGCCACAGACAATTTGGCCCTCTCTGCTTTCCTGCGGACTCCATCCTCAAAAGCACCTGTTTTCGCTTTCGGCAACCTCCGGAGCAAAAAAGACAAACGTCCAGCTTTTGCTGCCACAGCAAAGGTGCCAGCGGGGAAAAGTAATGCTGGTTCTCACTGCCTCCTGGAACCCTTTCAAATGCCACAGACAATTTGGCCCTCTCTGCTTTCCTGCGGACTCCATCCTCAAAAGCACCTGTTTTTGCTTTCGGCAGCCTCCGGAGCAAAAAAGACAAACGTCCAGCTTTTGCTGCCACAGCAAAGGTGCCAGCGGGGAAAAGTAATGCTGGTTCTCACTGCCTCCTGGAACCTCTTCAAATGCCCCAGACAATTTGGCCCTCTCTGCTTTCCTGCGGACTCCATCCTCAAAAGCACCTGTTTTCGCTTTTGGCAACCTCCGGAGCAAAAAAGACAAACGTCCAGCTTTTGCTGCCACAGCAAAGGTGCCAGCGGGGAAAAGTAATGCTGGTTCTCACTGCCTCCTGGAACCTCTTCAAATGCCACAGACAATTTGGCCCTCTCTGCTTTCCTGCGGACTCCATCCTCAAAAGCACCTGTTTTCGCTTTCGGCAGCCTCCGGAGCAAAAAAGACAAACGTCCAGCTTTTGCTGCCACAGCAAAGGTGCCAGCGGGGAAAAGTAATGCTGGTTCTCACTGCCTCCTGGAACCTGTTCAAATGCCCCAGACAATTTGGCCCTCTCTGCTTTCCTGCGGACTCCATCCTCAAAAGCACCTGTTTTCGCTTTCGGCAGCCTCCGGAGCAAAAAAGACAAACGTCCAGCTTTTGCTGCCACAGCAAAGGTGCCAGCGGGGAAAAGTAATGCTGGTTCTCACTGCCTCCTGGAACCCTTTCAAATGCCCCAGACAATTTGGCCCTCTCTGCTTTCCTGCGGACTCCATCCTCAAAAGCACCTGTTTTCGCTTTCGGCAGCCTCCGGAGCAAAAAAGACAAACGTCCAGCTTTTGCTGCCACAGCAAAGGTGCCAGCTGGGAAAAGTAATGCTGGTTCTCACTGCCTCCTGGAACTCCTTCAAATGCCCCAGACAATTTGGCTCTCTCTGCTTTCCTGCGGACTCCATCCTCAAAAGCACCTGTTTTCGCTTTCGGCAGCCTCCGGAGCAAAAAAGACAAACGTCCAGCTTTTGCTGCCACAGCAAACGTGCCAGCGGGGAAAAGTAATGCTGGTTCTCACTGCCTCCTGGAACCTCTTCAAATGCCTCAGACATTTTGGCCCTCTCTGCTTTCCTGCGGACTCCATCCTCAAAAGCACCTGTTTTCGCTTTCGGCAGCCTCCGGAGCAAAAAAGACAAACGTCCAGCTTTTGCTGCCACAGCAAAGGTGCCAGCGGGGAAAAGTAATGCTGGTTCTCACTGCCTCCTGGAACCCTTTCAAATGCCACAGACAATTTGGCCCTCTCTGCTTTCCTGCGGACTCCATCCTCAAAAGCACCTGTTTTCGCTTTCGGCAGCCTCCGGAGCAAAAAAGACAAACGTCCAGCTTTTGCTGCCACAGCAAAGGTGCCAGCGGGGAAAAGTAATGCTGGTTCTCACTGCCTCCTGGAACCCTTTCAAATGCCCCAGACAATTTGGCCCTCTCTGCTTTCCTGAAAAGTCTATCCTCAAAAGCACCTGTTTTCGCTTTCGGCAGCCTCCGGAGCAAAAAAGACAAACGTCCAGCTTTTGCTGCCACAACAAAGGTGCCAGCGGGGAAAAGTAATGCTGGTTCTCACTGCCTCCTGGAACCCTTTCAAATGCCCCAGACAATTTGGCCCTCTCTGCTTTCCTGCGGACTCCATCCTCAAAAGCACCTGTTTTCGCTTTCGGCAACCTCCGGAGCAAAAAAGACAAACGTCCAGCTTTTGCTGCCACAGCAAAGGTGCCAGCGGGGAAAAGTAATGCTGGTTCTCACTGCCTCCTGGAACCCTTTCAAATGCCACAGACAATTTGGCCCTCTCTGCTTTTCTGCGGACTCCATCCTCAAAAGCACCTGTTTTCGCTTTCGGCAGCCTCCGGAGCAAAAAAGACAAACGTCCAGCTTTTGCTGCCACAGCAAAGGTGCCAGCGGGGAAAAGTAATGCTGGTTCTCACTGCCTCCTGGAACCCTTTCAAATGCCCCAGACAATTTGGCCCTCTCTGCTTTCCTGCGGACTCCATCCTCAAAAGCACCTGTTTTCGCTTTCGGCAGCCTCCGGAGCAAAAAAGACAAACGTCCAGCTTTTGCTGCCACAGCAAAGGTGCCAGCGGGGAAAAGTAATGCTGGTTCTCACTGCCTCCTGGAGCTCTTTCAAATGCCCCAGACAATTTGGCCCTCTCTGCTTTCCTGCGGACTCCATCCTCAAAAGCACCTGTTTTCGCTTTCGGCAGCCTCCGGAGCAAAAAAGACAAACGTCCAGCTTTTGCTGCCACAGCAAAGGTGCCAGCGGGGAAAAGTAATGCTGGTTCTCACTGCCTCCTGGAACCCTTTCAAATGCCCCAGACAATTTGGCCCTCTCTGCTTTCCTGCGGACTCCATCCTCAAAAGCACCTGTTTTCGCTTTCGGCAACCTCCGGAGCAAAAAAGACAAACGTCCAGCTTTTGCTGCCACAGCAAAGGTGCCAGCGGGGAAAAGTAATGCTGGTTCTCACTGCCTCCTGGAACCCTTTCAAATGCCCCAGACAATTTGGCCCTCTCTGCTTTCCTGCGGACTCCATCCTCAAAAGCACCTGTTTTCGCTTTCGGCAGCCTCCGGAGCAAAAAAGACAAACGTCCAGCTTTTGCTGCCACAGCAAAGGTGCCAGCGGGGAAAAGTAATGCTGGTTCTCACTGCCTCCTGGAACCTCTTCAAATGCCCCAGACAATTTGGCCCTCTCTGCTTTCCTGCGGACTCCATCCTCAAAAGCACCTGTTTTCGCTTTTGGCAACCTCCGGAGCAAAAAAGACAAACGTCCAGCTTTTGCTGCCACAGCAAAGGTGCCAGCGGGGAAAAGTAATGCTGGTTCTCACTGCCTCCTGGAACCCTTTCAAATGCCACAGACAATTAAGCCCTCTCTGCTTTCCTGCGGACTCTATCCTCAAAAGCGCCTTTTTTCACTTTCGGCGCCCTCCGGTGGTAAAAAGACAAACGTCCAGCTTTTGCTGCCACAGCAAAGGTGCCAGCGGGGAAAAGTAATGCTGGTTCTCACTGCCTCCTGGAACTCTTTCAAATGCCACAGACAATTTGGCCCTCTCTGCTTTCCTGCGGACTCCATCCTCAAAAGCACCTATTTTCGCTTTCGGCAGCCTCCGGAGCAAAAAAGACAAACGTCCAGCTTTTGCTGCCACAGCAAAGGTGCCAGCGGGGAAAAGTGATGCTGGTTCTCACTGCCTCCTGGAACCCTTTCAAATGCCACAGACAATTTGGCCCTCTCTGCTTTCCTGCGGACTCCATCCTCAAAAGCACCTGTTTTCGCTTTCGGCAGCCTCCGGAGCAAAAAAGACAAACGTCCAGCTTTTGCTGCCACAGCAAAGGTGCCAGCGGGGAAAAGTAATGCTGGTTCTCACTGCCTCCTGGAACCCTTTCAAATGCCCCAGACAATTTGGCCCTCTCTGCTTTCCTGCGGACTCCATCCTCAAAAGCACCTGTTTTCGCTTTCGGCAGCCTCCGGAGCAAAAAAGACAAACGTCCAGCTTTTGCTGCCACAACAAAGGTGCCAGCGGGGAAAAGTAATGCTGGTTCTCACTGCCTCCTGGAACCCTTTCAAATGCCACAGACAATTTGGCCCTCTCTGCTTTCCTGCGGACTCCATCCTCAAAAGCACCTGTTTTCGCTTTCGGCAACCTCCGGAGCAAAAAAGACAAACGTCCAGCTTTTGCTGCCACAGCAAAGGTGCCAGCGGGGAAAAGTAATGCTGGTTCTCACTGCCTCCTGGAACCTCTTCAAATGCCCCAGACAATTTGGCCCTCTCTGCTTTCCTGCGGACTCTATCCTCAAAAGCGCCTTTTTTCACTTTCGGCGCACTCCGGTGGTAAAAAGACAAACGTCCAGCTTTTGCTGCCACAGCAAAGGTGCCAGCGGGGAAAAGTAATGCTGGTTCTCACTGCCTCCTGGAACCCTTTCAAATGCCACAGACAATTTGGCCCTCTCTGCTTTCCTGCGGACTCCATCGTCAAAAGCACCTGTTTTCGCTTTCGGCAGCCTCCGGAGCAAAAAAGACAAACGTCCAGCTTTTGCTGCCACAGCAAAGGTGCCAGCGGGGAAAAGTAATGCTGGTTCTCACTGCCTCCTGGAACCCTTTCAAATGCCACAGACAATTTGGCCCTCTCTGCTTTCCTGCGGACTCCATCCTCAAAAGCACCTGTTTTTGCTTTCGGCAGCCTCCGGAGCAAAAAAGACAAACGTCCAGCTTTTGCTGCCACAGCAAAGGTGCCAGCGGGGAAAAGTGATGCTGGTTCTCACTGCCTCCTGGAACTCTTTCAAATGCCCCAGACAATTTGGCCCTCTCTGCTTTCCTGCGGACTCCATCCTCAAAAGCACCTGTTTTCGCTTTCGGCAGCCTCCGGAGCAAAAAAGACAAACGTCCAGCCTTTGCTGCCACAACAAAGGTGCCAGCGGGGAAAAGTAATGCTGGTTCTCACTGCCTCCTGGAACCCTTTCAAATGCCCCAGACAATTTGGCCCTCTCTGCTTTCCTGCGGACTCCATCCTCAAAAGCACCTGTTTTCGCTTTCGGCAACCTCCGGAGCAAAAAAGACAAACGTCCAGCTTTTGCTGCCACAGCAAAGGTGCCAGCGGGGAAAAGTAATGCTGGTTCTCACTGCCTCCTGGAACCCTTTCAAATGCCACAGACAATTTGGCCCTCTCTGCTTTCCTGCGGACTCCATCCTCAAAAGCACCTGTTTTCGCTTTCGGCAGCCTCCGGAGCAAAAAAGACAAACGTCCAGCTTTTGCTGCCACAGCAAAGGTGCCAGCGGGGAAAAGTAATGCTGGTTCTCACTGCCTCCTGGAACCCTTTCAAATGCCCCAGACAATTTGGCCCTCTCTGCTTTCCTGCGGACTCCATCCTCAAAAGCACCTGTTTTCGCTTTCGGCAGCCTCCGGAGCAAAAAAGACAAACGTCCAGCTTTTGCTGCCACAACAAAGGTGCCAGCGGGGAAAAGTAATGCTGGTTCTCACTGCCTCCTGGAACCCTTTCAAATGCCACAGACAATTTGGCCCTCTCTGCTTTCCTGCGGACTCCATCCTCAAAAGCACCTGTTTTCGCTTTCGGCAACCTCCGGAGCAAAAAAGACAAACGTCCAGCTTTTGCTGCCACAGCAAAGGTGCCAGCGGGGAAAAGTAATGCTGGTTCTCACTGCCTCCTGGAACCTCTTCAAATGCCCCAGACAATTTGGCCCTCTCTGCTTTCCTGCGGACTCTATCCTCAAAAGCGCCTTTTTTCACTTTCGGCGCACTCCGGTGGTAAAAAGACAAACGTCCAGCTTTTGCTGCCACAGCAAAGGTGCCAGCGGGGAAAAGTAATGCTGGTTCTCACTGCCTCCTGGAACCCTTTCAAATGCCACAGACAATTTGGCCCTCTCTGCTTTCCTGCGGACTCCATCGTCAAAAGCACCTGTTTTCGCTTTCGGCAGCCTCCGGAGCAAAAAAGACAAACGTCCAGCTTTTGCTGCCACAGCAAAGGTGCCAGCGGGGAAAAGTAATGCTGGTTCTCACTGCCTCCTGGAACCCTTTCAAATGCCACAGACAATTTGGCCCTCTCTGCTTTCCTGCGGACTCCATCCTCAAAAGCACCTGTTTTTGCTTTCGGCAGCCTCCGGAGCAAAAAAGACAAACGTCCAGCTTTTGCTGCCACAGCAAAGGTGCCAGCGGGGAAAAGTGATGCTGGTTCTCACTGCCTCCTGGAACTCTTTCAAATGCCCCAGACAATTTGGCCCTCTCTGCTTTCCTGCGGACTCCATCCTCAAAAGCACCTGTTTTCGCTTTCGGCAGCCTCCGGAGCAAAAAAGACAAACGTCCAGCCTTTGCTGCCACAACAAAGGTGCCAGCGGGGAAAAGTAATGCTGGTTCTCACTGCCTCCTGGAACCCTTTCAAATGCCCCAGACAATTTGGCCCTCTCTGCTTTCCTGCGGACTCCATCCTCAAAAGCACCTGTTTTCGCTTTCGGCAGCCTCCGGAGCAAAAAAGACAAACGTCCAGCTTTTGCTGCCACAGCAAAGGTGCCAGCGGGGAAAAGTAATGCTGGTTCTCACTGCCTCCTGGAACCCTTTCAAATGCCACAGACAATTTGGCCCTCTCTGCTTTCCTGCGGACTCCATCCTCAAAAGCACCTGTTTTCGCTTTCGGCAGCCTCCGGAGCAAAAAAGACAAACGTCCAGCTTTTGCTGCCACAGCAAAGGTGCCAACGGGGAAAAGTAATGCTGGTTCTCACTGCCTCCTGGAACCCTTTCAAATGCCCCAGACAATTTGGCCCTCTCTGCTTTCCTGCGGACTCCATCCTCAAAAGCACCTTTTTTCGCTTTCGGCAACCTCCGGAGCAAAAAAGACAAACGTCCAGCTTTTGCTGCCACAGCAAAGGTGCCAGCGGGGAAAAGTAATGCTGGTTCTCACTGCCTCCTGGAACCCTTTCAAATGCCACAGACAATTTGGCCCTCTCTGCTTTCCTGCGGACTCCATCCTCAAAAGCACCTGTTTTCGCTTTCGGCAGCCTCCGGAGCAAAAAAGACAAACGTCCAGCTTTTGCTGCCACAGCAAAGGTGCCAGCGGGGAAAAGTAATGCTGGTTCTCACTGCCTCCTGGAACCCTTTCAAATGCCACAGACAATTTGGCCCTCTCTGCTTTCCTGCGGACTCCATCCTCAAAAGCACCTGTTTTCGCTTTCGGCAGCCTCCGGAGCAAAAAAGACAAACGTCCAGCTTTTGCTGCCACAGCAAAGGTGCCAGCGGGGAAAAGTAATGCTGGTTCTCACTGCCTCCTGGAACCCTTTCAAATGCCCCAGACAATTTGGCCCTCTCTGCTTTCCTGCGGACTCCATCCTCAAAAGCACCTGTTTTCGCTTTCGGCAGCCTCCGGAGCAAAAAAGAAAAACGTCCAGCTTTTGCTGCCACAACAAAGGTGCCAGCGGGGAAAAGTAATGCTGGTTCTCACTGCCTCCTGGAACCCTTTCAAATGCCCCAGACAATTTGGCCCTCTCTGCTTTCCTGCGGACTCCATCCTCAAAAGCACCTGTTTTCGCTTTCGGCAACCTCCGGAGCAAAAAAGACAAACGTCCAGCTTTTGCTGCCACAGCAAAGGTGCCAGAGGGGAAAAGTAATGCTGGTTCTCACTGCCTCCTGGAACCCTTTCAAATGCCACAGACAATTTGGCCCTCTCTGCTTTCCTGCGGACTCCATCCTCAAAAGCACCTGTTTTTGCTTTCGGCAGCCTCCAGAGCAAAAAAGACAAACGTCCAGCTTTTGCTGCCACAGCAAAGGTGCCAGCGGGGAAAAGTAATGCTGGTTCTCACTGCCTCCTGGAACCTCTTCAAATGCCCCAGACAATTTGGCCCTCTCTGCTTTCCTGCGGACTCCATCCTCAAAAGCACCTGTTTTCGCTTTTGGCAACCTCCGGAGCAAAAAAGACAAACGTCCAGCTTTTGCTGCCACAGCAAAGGTGCCAGCGGGGAAAAGTAATGCTGGTTCTCACTGCCTCCTGTAACCCTTTCAAATGCCACAGACAATTAAGCCCTCTCTGCTTTCCTGCGGACTCTATCCTCAAAAGCGCCTTTTTTCACTTTCGGCGCACTCCGGTGGTAAAAAGACAAACGTCCAGCTTTTGCTGCCACAGCAAAGGTGCCAGCGGGGAAAAGTAATGCTGGTTCTCACTGCCTCCTGGAACCCTTTCAAATGCCACAGACAATTTGGCCCTCTCTGCTTTCCTGCGGACTCCATCGTCAAAAGCACCTGTTTTCGCTTTCGGCAGCCTCCGGAGCAAAAAAGACAAACGTCCAGCTTTTGCTGCCACAGCAAAGGTGCCAGCGGGGAAAAGTAATGCTGGTTCTCACTGCCTCCTGGAACCCTTTCAAATGCCACAGACAATTTGGCCCTCTCTGCTTTCCTGCGGACTCCATCCTCAAAAGCACCTGTTTTTGCTTTCGGCAGCCTCCGGAGCAAAAAAGACAAACGTCCAGCCTTTGCTGCCACAACAAAGGTGCCAGCGGGGAAAAGTAATGCTGGTTCTCACTGCCTCCTGGAACCCTTTCAAATGCCCCAGACAATTTGGCCCTCTCTGCTTTCCTGCGGACTCCATCCTCAAAAGCACCTGTTTTCGCTTTCGGCAACCTCCGGAGCAAAAAAGACAAACGTCCAGCTTTTGCTGCCACAGCAAAGGTGCCAGCGGGGAAAAGTAATGCTGGTTCTCACTGCCTCCTGGAACCCTTTCAAATGCCACAGACAATTTGGCCCTCTCTGCTTTCCTGCGGACTCCATCCTCAAAAGCACCTGTTTTCGCTTTCGGCAGCCTCCGGAGCAAAAAAGACAAACGTCCAGCTTTTGCTGCCACAGCAAAGGTGCCAACGGGGAAAAGTAATGCTGGTTCTCACTGCCTCCTGGAACCCTTTCAAATGCCACAGACAATTTGGCCCTCTCTGCTTTCCTGCGGACTCCATCCTCAAAAGCACCTTTTTTCGCTTTCGGCAACCTCCGGAGCAAAAAAGACAAACGTCCAGCTTTTGCTGCCACAGCAAAGGTGCCAGCGGGGAAAAGTAATGCTGGTTCTCACTGCCTCCTGGAACCCTTTCAAATGCCACAGACAATTTGGCCCTCTCTGCTTTCCTGCGGACTCCATCCTCAAAAGCACCTGTTTTCGCTTTCGGCAGCCTCCGGAGCAAAAAAGACAAACGTCCAGCTTTTGCTGCCACAGCAAAGGTGCCAGCGGGGAAAAGTAATGCTGGTTCTCACTGCCTCCTGGAACCCTTTCAAATGCCACAGACAATTTGGCCCTCTCTGCTTTCCTGCGGACTCCATCCTCAAAAGCACCTGTTTTCGCTTTCGGCAGCCTCCGGAGCAAAAAAGACAAACGTCCAGCTTTTGCTGCCACAGCAAAGGTGCCAGCGGGGAAAAGTAATGCTGGTTCTCACTGCCTCCTGGAACCCTTTCAAATGCCCCAGACAATTTGGCCCTCTCTGCTTTCCTGCGGACTCCATCCTCAAAAGCACCTGTTTTCGCTTTCGGCAGCCTCCGGAGCAAAAAAGAAAAACGTCCAGCTTTTGCTGCCACAACAAAGGTGCCAGTGGGGAAAAGTGATGCTGGTTCTCACTGCCTCCTGGAACCCTTTCAAATGCCCCAGACAATTTGGCCCTCTCTGCTTTCCTGCGGACTCCATCCTCAAAAGCACCTGTTTTCGCTTTCGGCAACCTCCGGAGCAAAAAAGACAAACGTCCAGCTTTTGCTGCCACAGCAAAGGTGCCAGAGGGGAAAAGTAATGCTGGTTCTCACTGCCTCCTGGAACCCTTTCAAATGCCACAGACAATTTGGCCCTCTCTGCTTTCCTGCGGACTCCATCCTCAAAAGCACCTGTTTTTGCTTTCGGCAGTTTCCAGAGCAAAAAAGACAAACGTCCAGCTTTTGCTGCCACAGCAAAGGTGCCAGCGGGGAAAAGTAATGCTGGTTCTCACTGCCTCCTGGAACCTCTTCAAATGCCCCAGACAATTTGGCCCTCTCTGCTTTCCTGCGGACTCCATCCTCAAAAGCACCTGTTTTCGCTTTTGGCAACCTCCGGAGCAAAAAAGACAAACGTCCAGCTTTTGCTGCCACAGCAAAGGTGCCAGCGGGGAAAAGTAATGCTGGTTCTCACTGCCTCCTGGAACCCTTTCAAATGCCACAGACAATTTGGCCCTCTCTGCTTTCCTGCGGACTCCATCCTCAAAAGCACCTGTTTTCGCTTTCGGCAGCCTCCGGAGCAAAAAAGACAAACGTCCAGCTTTTGCTGCCACAGCAAAGGTGCCAGCGGGGAAAAGTAATGCTGGTTCTCACTGCCTCCTGGAACCCTTTCAAATGCCACAGACAATTTGGCCCTCTCTGCTTTCCTGCGGACTCCATCCTCAAAAGCACCTGTTTTCGCTTTCGGCAGCCTCCGGAGCAAAAAAGACAAACGTCCAGCTTTTGCTGCCACAGCAAAGGTGCCAGCGGGGAAAAGTAATGCTGGTTCTCACTGCCTCCTGGAACCTGTTCAAATGCCCCAGACAATTTGGCCCTCTCTGCTTTCCTGCGGACTCCATCCTCAAAAGCACCTGTTTTCGCTTTCGGCAGCCTCCGGAGCAAAAAAGACAAACGTCCAGCTTTTGCTGCCACAGCAAAGGTGCCAGCGGGGAAAAGTAATGCTGGTTCTCACTGCCTCCTGGAACCCTTTCAAATGCCACAGACAATTTGGCCCTCTCTGCTTTCCTGCGGACTCCATACTCAAAAGCACCTGTTTTCGCTTTCGGCAGCCTCCGGAGCAAAAAAGACAAACGTCCAGCTTTTGCTGCCACAGCAAAGGTGCCAGCGGGGAAAAGTAATGCTGGTTCTCACTGCCTCCTGGAACCCTTTCAAATGCCACAGACAATTTGGCCCTCTCTGCTTTCCTGCGGACTCCATCCTCAAAAGCACCTGTTTTCGCTTTCGGCAGCCTCCGGAGCAAAAAAGACAAACGTCCAGCTTTTGCTGCCACAACAAAGGTGCCAGCGGGGAAAAGTAATGCTGGTTCTCACTGCCTCCTGGAACCCTTTCAAATGCCCCAGACAATTTGGCCCTCTCTGCTTTCCTGCGGACTCCATCCTCAAAAGCACCTGTTTTCGCTTTCGGCAACCTCCGGAGCAAAAAAGACAAACGTCCAGCTTTTGCTGCCACAGCAAAGGTGCCAGAGGGGAAAAGTAATGCTGGTTCTCACTGCCTCCTGGAACCCTTTCAAATGCCACAGACAATTTGGCCCTCTCTGCTTTCCTGCGGACTCCATCCTCAAAAGCACCTGTTTTTGCTTTCGGCAGCCTCCGGAGCAAAAAAGACAAACGTCCAGCTTTTGCTGCCACAGCAAAGGTGCCAGCGGGGAAAAGTAATGCTGGTTCTCACTGCCTCCTGGAACCTCTTCAAATGCCCCAGACAATTTGGCCCTCTCTGCTTTCCTGCGGACTCCATCCTCAAAAGCACCTGTTTTCGCTTTTGGCAACCTCCGGAGCAAAAAAGACAAACGTCCAGCTTTTGCTGCCACAGCAAAGGTGCCAGCGGGGAAAAGTAATGCTGGTTCTCACTGCCTCCTGGAACCTCTTCAAATGCCCCAGACAATTTGGCCCTCTCTGCTTTCCTGCGGACTCCATCCTCAAAAGCACCTGTTTTCGCTTTCGGCAGCCTCCGGAGCAAAAAAGACAAACGTCCAGCTTTTGCTGCCACAGCAAAGGTGCCAGCGGGGAAAAGTAATGCTGGTTCTCACTGCCTCCTGGAACCCTTTCAAATGCCCCAGACAATTTGGCCCTCTCTGCTTTCCTGCGGACTCCATCCTCAAAAGCACCTGTTTTCGCTTTCGGCAGCCTCCGGAGCAAAAAAGACAAGCGTCCAGCTTTTGCTGCCACAGCAAAGGTGCCAGCTGGGAAAAGTAATGCTGGTTCTCACTGCCTCCTGGAACTCCTTCAAATGCCCCAGACAATTTGGCTCTCTCTGCTTTCCTGCGGACTCCATCCTCAAAAGCACCTGTTTTCGCTTTCGGCAGCCTCCGGAGCAAAAAAGACAAACGTCCAGCTTTTGCTGCCACAGCAAACGTGCCAGCGGGGAAAAGTAATGCTGGTTCTCACTGCCTCCTGGAACCTCTTCAAATGCCTCAGACATTTTGGCCCTCTCTGCTTTCCTGCGGACTCCATCCTCAAAAGCACCTGTTTTCGCTTTCGGCAGCCTCCGGAGCAAAAAAGACAAACGTCCAGCTTTTGCTGCCACAGCAAAGGTGCCAGCGGGGAAAAGTAATGCTGGTTCTCACTGCCTCCTGGAACCCTTTCAAATGCCACAGACAATTTGGCCCTCTCTGCTTTCCTGCGGACTCCATCCTCAAAAGCACCTGTTTTCGCTTTCGGCAGCCTCCGGAGCAAAAAAGACAAACGTCCAGCTTTTGCTGCCACAGCAAAGGTGCCAGCGGGGAAAAGTAATGCTGGTTCTCACTGCCTCCTGGAACCCTTTCAAATGCCCCAGACAATTTGGCCCTCTCTGCTTTCCTGAAAAGTCTATCCTCAAAAGCACCTGTTTTCGCTTTCGGCAGCCTCCGGAGCAAAAAAGACAAACGTCCAGCTTTTGCTGCCACAACAAAGGTGCCAGCGGGGAAAAGTAATGCTGGTTCTCACTGCCTCCTGGAACCCTTTCAAATGCCCCAGACAATTTGGCCCTCTCTGCTTTCCTGCGGACTCCATCCTCAAAAGCACCTGTTTTCGCTTTCGGCAACCTCCGGAGCAAAAAAGACAAACGTCCAGCTTTTGCTGCCACAGCAAAGGTGCCAGCGGGGAAAAGTAATGCTGGTTCTCACTGCCTCCTGGAACCCTTTCAAATGCCACAGACAATTTGGCCCTCTCTGCTTTTCTGCGGACTCCATCCTCAAAAGCACCTGTTTTCGCTTTTGGCAACCTCTGGAGCAAAAAAGACAAACGTCCAGCTTTTGCTGCCACAGCAAAGGTGCCAGCGGGGAAAAGTAATGCTGGTTCTCACTGCCTCCTGGAACCCTTTCAAATGCCACAGACAATTTGGCCCTCTCTGCTTTCCTGCGGACTCCATCCTCAAAAGCACCTGTTTTCGCTTTCGGCAGCCTCCGGAGCAAAAAAGACAAACGTCCAGCTTTTGCTGCCACAGCAAAGGTGCCAGCGGGGAAAAGTAATGCTGGTTCTCACTGCCTCCTGGAACCTCTTCAAATGCCCCAGACAATTTGGCCCTCTCTGCTTTCCTGCGGACTCCATCCTCAAAAGCACCTGTTTTCGCTTTTGGCAACCTCCGGAGCAAAAAAGACAAACGTCCAGCTTTTGCTGCCACAGCAAAGGTGCCAGCGGGGAAAAGTAATGCTGGTTCTCACTGCCTCCTGGAACCCTTTCAAATGCCACAGACAATTAAGCCCTCTCTGCTTTCCTGCGGACTCTATCCTCAAAAGCGCCTTTTTTCACTTTCGGCGCCCTCCGGTGGTAAAAAGACAAACGTCCAGCTTTTGCTGCCACAGCAAAGGTGCCAGCGGGGAAAAGTAATGCTGGTTCTCACTGCCTCCTGGAACCCTTTCAAATGCCCCAGACAATTAAGCCCTCTCTGCTTTCCTGCGGACTCTATCCTCAAAAGCGCCTTTTTTCACTTTTGGCGCACTCCGGTTGGAAAAAGACAAACGTCCAGCTTTTGCTGCCACAGCAAAGGTGCCAGCGGGGAAAAGTGATGCTGGTTCTCACTGCCTCCTGGAACTCTTTCAAATGCCCCAGACAATTTGGCCCTCTCTGCTTTCCTGCGGACTCCATCCTCAAAAGCACCTGTTTTCGCTTTCGGCAGCCTCCGGAGCAAAAAAGACAAACGTCCAGCCTTTGCTGCCACAACAAAGGTGCCAGCGGGGAAAAGTAATGCTGGTTCTCACTGCCTCCTGGAACCCTTTCAAATGCCCCAGACAATTTGGCCCTCTCTGCTTTCCTGCGGACTCCATCCTCAAAAGCACCTGTTTTCGCTTTCGGCAGCCTCCGGAGCAAAAAAGACAAACGTCCAGCTTTTGCTGCCACAGCAAAGGTGCCAGCGGGGAAAAGTAATGCTGGTTCTCACTACCTCCTTGAACCCTTTCAAATGCCACAGACAATTTGGCCCTCTCTGCTTTCCTGCGGACTCCATCCTCAAAAGCACCTGTTTTCGCTTTCGGCAGCCTCCGGAGCAAAAAAGACAAACGTCCAGCTTTTGCTGCCACAGCAAAGGTGCCAGCGGGGAAAAGTAATGCTGGTTCTCACTGCCTCCTGGAACCCTTTCAAATGCCCCAGACAATTAAGCCCTCTCTGCTTTCCTGCGGACTCTATCCTCAAAAGCGCCTTTTTTCACTTTCGGCGCACTCCGGTGGTAAAAAGACAAACGTCCAGCTTTTGCTGCCACAGCAAAGGTGCCAGCGGGGAAAAGTGATGCTGGTTCTCACTGCCTCCTGGAACCCTTTCAAATGCCCCAGACAATTTGGCCCTCTCTGCTTTCCTGCGGACTCCATCCTCAAAAGCACCTTTTTTCGCTTTCGGCAACCTCCGGAGCAAAAAAGACAAACGTCCAGCTTTTGCTGCCACAGCAAAGGTGCCAGCGGGGAAAAGTAATGCTGGTTCTCACTGCCTCCTGGAACCCTTTCAAATGCCCCAGACAATTTGGCCCTCTCTGCTTTCCTGCGGACTCCATCCTCAAAAGCACCTGTTTTCGCTTTCGGCAGCCTCCGGAGCAAAAAAGACAAACGTCCAGCTTTTGCTGCCACAGCAAAGGTGCCAGCGGGGAAAAGTAATGCTGGTTCTCACTGCCTCCTGGAACCCTTTCAAATGCCACAGACAATTTGGCCCTCTCTGCTTTCCTGCGGACTCCATCCTCAAAAGCACCTGTTTTCGCTTTCGGCAGCCTCCGGAGCAAAAAAGACAAACGTCCAGCTTTTGCTGCCACAGCAAAGGTGCCAGCGGGGAAAAGTAATGCTGGTTCTCACTGCCTCCTGGAACCCTTTCAAATGCCCCAGACAATTTGGCCCTCTCTGCTTTCCTGCGGACTCCATCCTCAAAAGCACCTGTTTTCGCTTTCGGCAGCCTCCGGAGCAAAAAAGGAAAACGTCCAGCTTTTGCTGCCACAGCAAAGGTGCCAGCGGGGAAAAGTAATGCTGGTTCTCACTGCCTCCTGGAACCCTTTCAAATGCCACAGACAATTTGGCCCTCTCTGCTTTCCTGCGGACTCCATCCTCAAAAGCACCTGTTTTCGCTTTCGGCAACCTCCGGAGCAAAAAAGACAAACGTCCAGCTTTTGCTTCCACAGCAAAGGTGCCAGAGGGGAAAAGTAATGCTGGTTCTCACTGCCTCCTGGAACCCTTTCAAATGCCCCAGACAATTTGGCCCTCTCTGCTTTCCTGCGGACTCCATCCTCAAAAGCACCTGTTTTTGCTTTCGGCAGCCTCCGGAGCAAAAAAGACAAACGTCCAGCTTTTGCTGCCACAGCAAAGGTGCCAGCGGGGAAAAGTAATGCTGGTTCTCACTGCCTCCTGGAACCTCTTCAAATGCCCCAGACAATTTGGCCCTCTCTGCTTTCCTGCGGACTCCATCCTCAAAAGCACCTGTTTTCGCTTTTGGCAACCTCCGGAGCAAAAAAGACAAACGTCCAGCTTTTGCTGCCACAGCAAAGGTGCCAGCGGGGAAAAGTAATGCTGGTTCTCACTGCCTCCTGGAACCCTTTCAAATGCCACAGACAATTTGGCCCTCTCTGCTTTCCTGCGGACTCCATCCTCAAAAGCACCTGTTTTCGCTTTCGGCAGCCTCCGGAGCAAAAAAGACAAACGTCCAGCTTTTGCTGCCACAGCAAAGGTGCCAGCGGGGAAAAGTAATGCTGGTTCTCACTGCCTCCTGGAACCCTTTCAAATGCCACAGACAATTTGGCCCTCTCTGCTTTCCTGTGGACTCCATCCTCAAAAGCACCTGTTTTCGCTTTCGGCAGCCTCCGGAGCAAAAAAGACAAACGTCCAGCTTTTGCTGCCACAGCAAAGGTGCCAGCGGGGAAAAGTAATGCTGGTTCTCACTGCCTCCTGGAACCCTTTCAAATGCCCCAGACAATTTGGCCCTCTCTGCTTTCCTGCGGACTCCATCCTCAAAAGCACCTGTTTTCGCTTTCGGCAGCCTCCGGAGCAAAAAAGACAAACGTCCAGCTTTTGCTGCCACAGCAAAGGTGCCAGCGGGGAAAAGTAATGCTGGTTCTCACTGCCTCCTGGAACCTGTTCAAATGCCCCAGACAATTTGGCCCACTATGCTTTCCTGCGGACTCCATCCTCAAAAGCACCTGTTTTCGCTTTCGGCAGCCTCCGGAGCAAAAAAGACAAACGTCCAGCTTTTGCTGCCACAGCAAAGGTGCCAGCGGGGAAAAGTAATGCTGGTTCTCACTGCCTCCTGGAACCCTTTCAAATGCCACAGACAATTTGGCCCTCTCTGCTTTCCTGCGGACTCCATCCTCAAAAGCACCTGTTTTCGCTTTCGGCAGCCTCCGGAGCAAAAAAGACAAACGTCCAGCTTTTGCTGCCACAGCAAAGGTGCCAGCTGGGAAAAGTAATGCTGGTTCTCACTGCCTCCTGGAACTCCTTCAAATGCCCCAGACAATTTGGCTCTCTCTGCTTTCCTGCGGACTCCATCCTCAAAAGCACCTGTTTTCGCTTTCGGCAGCCTCCGGAGCAAAAAAGACAAACGTCCAGCTTTTGCTGCCACAGCAAAGGTGCCAGCGGGGAAAAGTAATGCTGGTTCTCACTGCCTCCTGGAACCCTTTCAAATGCCCCAGACAATTTGGCCCTCTCTGCTTTCCTGCGGACTCTATCCTCAAAAGCGCCTTTTTTCACTTTCGGCGCAGTCCGGTGGTAAAAAGACAAACGTCCAGCTTTTGCTGCCACAGCAAAGGTGCCAGCGGGGAAAAGTGATGCTGGTTCTCACTGCCTCCTGGAACTCTTTCAAATGCCACAGACAATTTGGCCCTCTCTGCTTTCCTGCGGACTCCATCATCAAAAGCACCTGTTTTCGCTTTCGGCAGCCTCCGGAGCAAAAAAGACAAACGTCCAGCCTTTGCTGCCACAACAAAGGTGCCAGCGGGGAAAAGTAATGCTGGTTCTCACTGCCTCCTGGAACCCTTTCAAATGCCCCAGACAATTTGGCCCTCTCTGCTTTCCTGCGGACTCTATCCTCAAAAGCACCTGTTTTCGCTTTCGGCAGCCTCCGGAGCAAAAAAGACAAACGTCCAGCTTTTGCTGCCACAGCAAAGGTGCCAGCGGGGAAAAGTAATGCTGGTTCTCACTACCTCCTTGAACCCTTTCAAATGCCACAGACAATTTGGCCCTCTCTGCTTTCCTGCGGACTCTATCCTCAAAAGCGCCTTTTTTCACTTTCGGCGCACTCCGGTGGTAAAAAGACAAACGTCCAGGTTTTGCTGCCACAGCAAAGGTGCCAGCGGGGAAAAGTGATGCTGGTTCTCACTGCCTCCTGGAACTCTTTCAAATGCCCCAGACAATTTGGCCCTCTCTGCTTTCCTGCGGACTCCATCCTCAAAAGCACCTGTTTTCGCTTTCGGCAGCCTCCGGAGCAAAAAAGACAAACGTCCAGCCTTTGCTGCCACAACAAAGGTGCCAGCGGGGAAAAGTAATGCTGGTTCTCACTGCCTCCTGGAACCCTTTCAAATGCCCCAGACAATTTGGCCCTCTCTGCTTTCCTGCGGACTCTATCCTCAAAAGCACCTGTTTTCGCTTTCGGCAGCCTCCGGAGCAAAAAAGACAAACGTCCAGCTTTTGCTGCCACAGCAAAGGTGCCAGCGGGGAAAAGTAATGCTGGTTCTCACTACCTCCTTGAACCCTTTCAAATGCCACAGACAATTTGGCCCTCTCTGCTTTCCTGCGGACTCCATCCTCAAAAGCACCTGTTTTCGCTTTCGGCAACCTCCGGAGCAAAAAAGACAAACGTCCAGCTTTTGCTGCCACAGCAAAGGTGCCAGCGGGGAAAAGTAATGCTGGTTCTCACTGCCTCCTGGAACCCTTTCAAATGCCCCAGACAATTTGGCCCTCTCTGCTTTCCTGCGGACTCCATCCTCAAAAGCACCTGTTTTCGCTTTCGGCAGCCTCCGGAGCAAAAAAGACAAACGTCCAGCTTTTGCTGCCACAGCAAAGGTGCCAGCGGGGAAAAGTAATGCTGGTTCTCACTGCCTCCTGGAACCCTTTCAAATGCCCCAGACAATTAAGCCCTCTCTGCTTTCCTGCGGACTCTATCCTCAAAAGCGCCTTTTTTCACTTTCGGCGCACTCCGGTGGTAAAAAGACAAACGTCCAGCTTTTGCTGCCACAGCAAAGGTGCCAGCGGGGAAAAGTGATGCTGGTTCTCACTGCCTCCTGGAACCCTTTCAAATTCCCCAGACAATTTGGCCCTCTCTGCTTTCCTGCGGACTCTATCCTCAAAAGCACCTGTTTTCGCTTTCGGCAGCCTCCGGAGCAAAAAAGACAAACGTCCAGCTTTTGCTGCCACAGCAAAGGTGCCAGCGGGGAAAAGTAATGCTGGTTCTCACTACCTCCTGGAACCCTTTCAAATGCCACAGACAATTTGGCCCTCTCTGCTTTCCTGCGGACTCCATCCTCAAAAGCACCTGTTTTCGCTTTCGGCAACCTCCGGAGCAAAAAAGACAAACGTCCAGCTTTTGCTGCCACAGCAAAGGTGCCAGCGGGGAAAAGTAATGCTGGTTCTCACTGCCTCCTGGAACCCTTTCAAATGCCACAGACAATTTGGCCCTCTCTGCTTTCCTGCGGACTCCATCCTCAAAAGCACCTGTTTTCGCTTTCGGCAGCCTCCGGAGCAAAAAAGACAAACGTCCAGCTTTTGCTGCCACAGCAAAGGTGCCAACGGGGAAAAGTGATGCTGGTTCTCACTGCCTCCTGGAACCCTTTCAAATGCCACAGACAATTTGGCCCTCTCTGCTTTCCTGCGGACTCCATCCTCAAAAGCACCTTTTTTCGCTTTCGGCAACCTCCGGAGCAAAAAAGACAAACGTCCAGCTTTTGCTGCCACAGCAAAGGTGCCAGCGGGGAAAAGTAATGCTGGTTCTCACTGCCTCCTGGAACCCTTTCAAATGCCCCAGACAATTTGGCCCTCTCTGCTTTCCTGCGGACTCCATCCTCAAAAGCACCTGTTTTCGCTTTCGGCAGCCTCCGGAGCAAAAAAGACAAACGTCCAGCTTTTGCTGCCACAGCAAAGGTGCCAGCGGGGAAAAGTAATGCTGGTTCTCACTGCCTCCTGGAACCCTTTCAAATGCCCCAGACAATTTGGCCCTCTCTGCTTTCCTGCGGACTCCATCCTCAAAAGCACCTGTTTTCGCTTTCGGCAGCCTCCGGAGCAAAAAAGACAAACGTCCAGCTTTTGCTGCCACAGCAAAGGTGCCAGCGGGGAAAAGTAATGCTGGTTCTCACTGCCTCCTGGAACCCTTTCAAATGCCCCAGACAATTTGGCCCTCTCTGCTTTCCTGCGGACTCCATCCTCAAAAGCACCTGTTTTCGCTTTCGGCAGCCTCCGGAGCAAAAAAGACAAACGTCCAGCTTTTGCTGCCACAGCAAAGGTGCCAGCGGGGAAAAGTAATGCTGGTTCTCACTGCCTCCTGGAACCCTTTCAAATGCCACAGACAATTTGGCCCTCTCTGCTTTCCTGCGGACTCCATCCTCAAAAGCACCTGTTTTCGCTTTCGGCAACCTGCGGAGCAAAAAAGACAAACGTCCAGCTTTTGCTTCCACAGGATAGGTGCCAGAGGGGAAAAGTAATGCTGGTTCTCACTGCCTCCTGGAACCCTTTCAAATGCCACAGACAATTTGGCCCTCTCTGCTTTCCTGCGGACTCCATCCTCAAAAGCACCTGTTTTTGCTTTCGGCAGCCTCCGGAGCAAAAAAGACAAACGTCCAGCTTTTGCTGCCACAGCAAAGGTGCCAGCGGGGAAAAGTAATGCTGGTTCTCACTGCCTCCTGGAACCTCTTCAAATGCCACAGACAATTTGGCCCTCTCTGCTTTCCTGCGGACTCCATCCTCAAAAGCACCTGTTTTCGCTTTTGGCAACCTCCGGAGCAAAAAAGACAAACGTCCAGCTTTTGCTGCCACAGCAAAGGTGCCAGCGGGGAAAAGTAATGCTGGTTCTCACTGCCTCCTGGAACCCTTTCAAATGCCCCAGACAATTTGGCCCTCTCTGCTTTCCTGCGGACTCCATCCTCAAAAGCACCTGTTTTCGCTTTCGGCAGCCTCCGGAGCAAAAAAGACAAACGTCCAGCTTTTGCTGCCACAGCAAAGGTGCCAGCGGGGAAAAGTAATGCTGGTTCTCACTGCCTCCTGGAACCCTTTCAAATGCCACAGACAATTTGGCCCTCTCTGCTTTCCTGTGGACTCCATCCTCAAAAGCACCTGTTTTCGCTTTCGGCAGCCTCCGGAGCAAAAAAGACAAACGTCCAGCTTTTGCTGCCACAGCAAAGGTGCCAGCGGGGAAAAGTAATGCTGGTTCTCACTGCCTCCTGGAACCCTTTCAAATGCCCCAGACAATTTGGCCCTCTCTGCTTTCCTGCGGACTCCATCCTCAAAAGCACCTGTTTTCGCTTTCGGCAGCCTCCGGAGCAAAAAAGACAAACGTCCAGCTTTTGCTGCCACAGCAAAGGTGCCAGCGGGGAAAAGTAATGCTGGTTCTCACTGCCTCCTGGAACCCTTTCAAATGCCCCAGACAATTTGGCCCTCTCTGCTTTCCTGCGGACTCCATCCTCAAAAGCACCTGTTTTCGCTTTCGGCAGCGTCCGGAGCAAAAAAGACAAACGTCCAGCTTTTGCTGCCACAGCAAAGGTGCCAGCGGGGAAAAGTAATGCTGGTTCTCACTGCCTCCTGGAACCTGTTCAAATGCCCCAGACAATTTGGCCCTCTCTGCTTTCCTGCGGACTCCATCCTCAAAAGCACCTGTTTTCGCTTTCGGCAGCCTCCGGAGCAAAAAAGACAAACGTCCAGCTTTTGCTGCCACAGCAAAGGTGCCAGCGGGGAAAAGTAATGCTGGTTCTCACTGCCTCCTGGAACCCTTTCAAATGCCACAGACAATTTGGCCCTCTCTGCTTTCCTGCGGACTCCATCCTCAAAAGCACCTGTTTTCGCTTTCGGCAGCCTCCGGAGCAAAAAAGACAAACGTCCAGCTTTTGCTGCCACAGCAAAGGTGCCAGCTGGGAAAAGTAATGCTGGTTCTCACTGCCTCCTGGAACTCCTTCAAATGCCCCAGACAATTTGGCTCTCTCTGCTTTCCTGCGGACTCCATCCTCAAAAGCACCTGTTTTCGCTTTCGGCAGCCTCCGGAGCAAAAAAGACAAACGTCCAGCTTTTGCTGCCACAGCAAAGGTGCCAGCGGGGAAAAGTAATGCTGGTTCTCACTGCCTCCTGGAACCTCTTCAAATGCCACAGACAATTTGGCCCTCTCTGCTTTCCTGCGGACTCCATCCTCAAAAGCACCTGTTTTCGCTTTCGGCAGCCTCCGGAGCAAAAAAGACAAACGTCCAGCTTTTGCTGCCACAGCAAAGGTGCCAGCGGGGAAAAGTAATGCTGGTTCTCACTGCCTCCTGGAACCCTTTCAAATGCCACAGACAATTTGGCCCTCTCTGCTTTCCTGCGGACTCCATCCTCAAAAGCACCTGTTTTCGCTTTCGGCAGCCTCCGGAGCAAAAAAGACAAACGTCCAGCTTTTGCTGCCACAGCAAAGGTGCCAGCGGGGAAAAGTAATGCTGGTTCTCACTGCCTCCTGGAACCCTTTCAAATGCCCCAGACAATTTGGCCCTCTCTGCTTTCCTGCGGACTCCATCCTCAAAAGCACCTGTTTTTGCTTTCGGCAGCCTCCGGAGCAAAAAAGAAAAACGTCCAGCTTTTGCTGCCACAGCAAAGGTGCCAGCGGGGAAAAGTAATGCTGGTTCTCACTGCCTCCTGGAACCCTTTCAAATGCCACAGACAATTTGGCCCTCTCTGCTTTCCTGCGGACTCCATCCTCAAAAGCACCTGTTTTCGCTTTCGGCAACCTCCGGAGCAAAAAAGACAAACGTCCAGCTTTTGCTTCCACAGCAAAGGTGCCAGAGGGGAAAAGTAATGCTGGTTCTCACTGCCTCCTGGAACCCTTTCAAATGCCACAGACAATTTGGCCCTCTCTGCTTTCCTGCGGACTCCATCCTCAAAAGCACCTGTTTTTGCTTTCGGCAGCCTCCGGAGCAAAAAAGACAAACGTCCAGCTTTTGCTGCCACAGCAAAGGTGCCAGCGGGGAAAAGTAATGCTGGTTCTCACTGCCTCCTGGAACCTCTTCAAATGCCCCAGACAATTTGGCCCTCTCTGCTTTCCTGCGGACTCCATCCTCAAAAGCACCTGTTTTCGCTTTTGGCAACCTCCGGAGCAAAAAAGACAAACGTCCAGCTTTTGCTGCCACAGCAAAGGTGCCAGCGGGGAAAAGTAATGCTGGTTCTCACTGCCTCCTGGAACCCTTTCAAATGCCCCAGACAATTTGGCCCTCTCTGCTTTCCTGCGGACTCCATCCTCAAAAGCACCTGTTTTCGCTTTCGGCAGCCTCCGGAGCAAAAAAGACAAACGTCCAGCTTTTGCTGCCACAGCAAAGGTGCCAGCGGGGAAAAGTAATGCTGGTTCTCACTGCCTCCTGGAACCCTTTCAAATGCCACAGACAATTTGGCCCTCTCTGCTTTCCTGTGGACTCCATCCTCAAAAGCACCTGTTTTCGCTTTCGGCAGCCTCCGGAGCAAAAAAGACAAACGTCCAGCTTTTGCTGCCACAGCAAAGGTGCCAGCGGGGAAAAGTAATGCTGGTTCTCACTGCCTCCTGGAACCCTTTCAAATGCCACAGACAATTTGGCCCTCTCTGCTTTCCTGCGGACTCCATCCTCAAAAGCACCTGTTTTCGCTTTCGGCAGCGTCCGGAGCAAAAAAGACAAACGTCCAGCTTTTGCTGCCACAGCAAAGGTGCCAGCGGGGAAAAGTAATGCTGGTTCTCACTGCCTCCTGGAACCTGTTCAAATGCCCCAGACAATTTGGCCCTCTCTGCTTTCCTGCGGACTCCATCCTCAAAAGCACCTGTTTTCGCTTTCGGCAGCCTCCTGAGCAAAAAAGACAAACGTCCAGCTTTTGCTGCCACAGCAAAGGTGCCAGCGGGGAAAAGTAATGCTGGTTCTCACTGCCTCCTGGAACCCTTTCAAATGCCACAGACAATTTGGCCCTCTCTGCTTTCCTGCGGACTCCATCCTCAAAAGCACCTGTTTTCGCTTTCGGCAGCCTCCGGAGCAAAAAAGACAAACGTCCAGCCTTTGCTGCCACAGCAAAGGTGCCAGCTGGGAAAAGTAATGCTGGTTCTCACTGCCTCCTGGAACTCCTTCAAATGCCCCAGACAATTTGGCTCTCTCTGCTTTCCTGCGGACTCCATCCTCAAAAGCACCTGTTTTCGCTTTCGGCAGCCTCCGGAGCAAAAAAGACAAACATCCAGCTTTTGCTGCCACAGCAAAGGTGCCAGCGGGGAAAAGTAATGCTGGTTCTCACTGCCTCCTGGAACCTCTTCAAATGCCACAGACATTTTGGCCCTCTCTGCTTTCCTGCGGACTCCATCCTCAAAAGCACCTGTTTTCGCTTTCGGCAACCTCATGAGCAAAAAAGACAAACGTCCAGCTTTTGCTGCCACAGCAAAGGTGCCAGCGGGGAAAAGTAATGCTGGTTCTCACTGCCTCCTGGAACCCTTTCAAATGCCACAGACAATTTGGCCCTCTCTGCTTTCCTGCGGACTCCATCCTCAAAAGCACCTGTTTTCGCTTTCGGCAGCCTCCGGAGCAAAAAAGACAAACGTCCAGATTTTGCTGCCACAGCAAAGGTGCCAGCGGGGAAAAGTAATGCTGGTTCTCACTGCCTCCTGGAACCCTTTCAAATGCCACAGACAATTTGGCCCTCTCTGCTTTCCTGTGGACTCCATCCTCAAAAGCACCTGTTTTCGCTTTCGGCAGCCTCCGGAGCAAAAAAGACAAACGTCCAGCTTTTGCTGCCACAGCAAAGGTGCCAGCGGGGAAAAGTAATGCTGGTTCTCACTGCCTCCTGGAACCCTTTCAAATGCCACAGACAATTTGGCCCTCTCTGCTTTCCTGCGGACTCCATCCTCAAAAGCACCTGTTTTCGCTTTCGGCAGCGTCCGGAGCAAAAAAGACAAACGTCCAGCTTTTGCTGCCACAGCAAAGGTGCCAGCGGGGAAAAGTAATGCTGGTTCTCACTGCCTCCTGGAACCTGTTCAAATGCCCCAGACAATTTGGCCCTCTCTGCTTTCCTGCGGACTCCATCCTCAAAAGCACCTGTTTTCGCTTTCGGCAGCCTCCGGAGCAAAAAAGACAAACGTCCAGCTTTTGCTGCCACAGCAAAGGTGCCAGCGGGGAAAAGTAATGCTGGTTCTCACTGCCTCCTGGAACCCTTTCAAATGCCACAGACAATTTGGCCCTCTCTGCTTTCCTGCGGACTCCATCCTCAAAAGCACCTGTTTTCGCTTTCGGCAGCCTCCGGAGCAAAAAAGACAAACGTCCAGCTTTTGCTGCCACAGCAAAGGTGCCAGCTGGGAAAAGTAATGCTGGTTCTCACTGCCTCCTGGAACTCCTTCAAATGCCCCAGACAATTTGGCTCTCTCTGCTTTCCTGCGGACTCCATCCTCAAAAGCACCTGTTTTCGCTTTCGGCAGCCTCCGGAGCAAAAAAGACAAACGTCCAGCTTTTGCTGCCACAGCAAAGGTGCCAGCGGGGAAAAGTAATGCTGGTTCTCACTGCCTCCTGGAACCTCTTCAAATGCCACAGACATTTTGGCCCTCTCTGCTTTCCTGCGGACTCCATCCTCAAAAGCACCTGTTTTCGCTTTCGGCAACCTCATGAGCAAAAAAGACAAACGTCCAGCTTTTGCTGCCACAGCAAAGGTGCCAGCGGGGAAAAGTAATGCTGGTTCTCACTGCCTCCTGGAACCCTTTCAAATGCCACAGACAATTTGGCCCTCTCTGCTTTCCTGCGGACTCCATCCTCAAAAGCACCTGTTTTCGCTTTCGGCAGCCTCCGGAGCAAAAAAGACAAACGTCCAGATTTTGCTGCCACAGCAAAGGTGCCAGCGGGGAAAAGTAATGCTGGTTCTCACTGCCTCCTGGAACCCTTTCAAATGCCACAGACAATTTGGCCCTCTCTGCTTTCCTGCGGACTCCATCCTCAAAAGCACCTGTTTTCGCTTTCGGCAGCCTCCGGAGCAAAAAAGACAAACGTCCAGCTTTTGCTGCCACAGCAAAGGTGCCAGCGGGGAAAAGTAATGCTGGTTCTCACTGCCTCCTGGAACCTCTTCAAATGCCACAGACATTTTGGCCCTCTCTGCTTTCCTGCGGACTCCATCCTCAAAAGCACCTGTTTTCGCTTTCGGCAACCTCCGGAGCAAAAAAGACAAACGTCCAGCTTTTGCTGCCACAGCAAAGGTGCCAGCGGGGAAAAGTAATGCTGGTTCTCACTGCCTCCTGGAACTCTTTCAAATGCCACAGACAATTTGGCCCTCTCTGCTTTCCTGCGGACTCCATCCTCAAAAGCACCTGTTTTCGCTTTCGGCAACCTCCGGAGCAAAAAAGACAAACGTCCAGCTTTTGCTGCCACAGCAAAGGTGCCAGCGGGGAAAAGTAATGCTGGTTCTCACTGCCTCCTGGAACCCTTTCAAATGCCCCAGACAATTTGGCCCTCTCTGCTTTCCTGAAAAGTCTATCCTCAAAAGCACCTGTTTTCGCTTTCGGCAGCCTCCGGAGCAAAAAAGACAAACGTCCAGCTTTTGCTGCCACAACAAAGGTGCCAGCGGGGAAAAGTAATGCTGGTTCTCACTGCCTCCTGGAACCCTTTCAAATGCCCCAGACAATTTGGCCCTCTCTGCTTTCCTGCGGACTCCATCCTCAAAAGCACCTGTTTTCGCTTTCGGCAACCTCCGGAGCAAAAAAGACAAACGTCCAGCTTTTGCTTCCACAGCAAAGGTGCCAGAGGGGAAAAGTAATGCTGGTTCTCACTGCCTCCTGGAACCCTTTCAAATGCCACAGACAATTTGGCCCTCTCTGCTTTCCTGCGGACTCCATCCTCAAAAGCACCTGTTTTTGCTTTCGGCAGCCTCCGGAGCAAAAAAGACAAACGTCCAGCTTTTGCTGCCACAGCAAAGGTGCCAGCGGGGAAAAGTAATGCTGGTTCTCACTGCCTCCTGGAACCTCTTCAAATGCCCCAGACAATTTGGCCCTCTCTGCTTTCCTGCGGACTCCATCCTCAAAAGCACCTGTTTTCGCTTTTGGCAACCTCCGGAGCAAAAAAGACAAACGTCCAGCTTTTGCTGCCACAGCAAAGGTGCCAGCGGGGAAAAGTAATGCTGGTTCTCACTGCCTCCTGGAACCCTTTCAAATGCCCCAGACAATTTGGCCCTCTCTGCTTTCCTGCGGATTCCATCCTCAAAAGCACCTGTTTTCGCTTTCGGCAGCCTCCGGAGCAAAAAAGACAAACGTCCAGCTTTTGCTGCCACAGCAAAGGTGCCAGCGGGGAAAAGTAATGCTGGTTCTCACTGCCTCCTGGAACCCTTTCAAATGCCACAGACAATTTGGCCCTCTCTGCTTTCCTGTGGACTCCATCCTCAAAAGCACCTGTTTTCGCTTTCGGCAGCCTCCGGAGCAAAAAAGACAAACGTCCAGCTTTTGCTGCCACAGCAAAGGTGCCAGCGGGGAAAAGTAATGCTGGTTCTCACTGCCTCCTGGAACCCTTTCAAATGCCCCAGACAATTTGGCCCTCTCTGCTTTCCTGCGGACTCCATCCTCAAAAGCACCTGTTTTCGCTTTCGGCAGCGTCCGGAGCAAAAAAGACAAACGTCCAGCTTTTGCTGCCACAGCAAAGGTGCCAGCGGGGAAAAGTAATGCTGGTTCTCACTGCCTCCTGGAACCCTTTCAAATGCCCCAGACAATTTGGCCCTCTCTGCTTTCCTGCGGACTCCATCCTCAAAAGCACCTGTTTTCGCTTTCGGCAGCGTCCGGAGCAAAAAAGACAAACGTCCAGCTTTTGCTGCCACAGCAAAGGTGCCAGCGGGGAAAAGTAATGCTGGTTCTCACTGCCTCCTGGAACCTGTTCAAATGCCCCAGACAATTTGGCCCTCTCTGCTTTCCTGCGGACTCCATCCTCAAAAGCACCTGTTTTCGCTTTCGGCAGCCTCCGGAGCAAAAAAGACAAACGTCCAGCTTTTGCTGCCACAGCAAAGGTGCCAGCGGGGAAAAGTAATGCTGGTTCTCACTGCCTCCTGGAACCCTTTCAAATGCCACAGACAATTTGGCCCTCTCTGCTTTCCTGCGGACTCCATCCTCAAAAGCACCTGTTTTCGCTTTCGGCAGCCTCCGGAGCAAAAAAGACAAACGTCCAGCTTTTGCTGCCACAGCAAAGGTGCCAGCTGGGAAAAGTAATGCTGGTTCTCACTGCCTCCTGGAACTCCTTCAAATGCCCCAGACAATTTGGCTCTCTCTGCTTTCCTGCGGACTCCATCCTCAAAAGCACCTGTTTTCGCTTTCGGCAGCCTCCGGAGCAAAAAAGACAAACGTCCAGCTTTTGCTGCCACAGCAAAGGTGCCAGCGGGGAAAAGTAATGCTGGTTCTCACTGCCTCCTGGAACCTCTTCAAATGCCACAGACAATTTGGCCCTCTCTGCTTTCCTGCGGACTCCATCCTCAAAAGCACCTGTTTTCGCTTTCGGCAACCTCCGGAGCAAAAAAGACAAACGTCCAGCTTTTGCTGCCACAGCAAAGGTGCCAGCGGGGAAAAGTAATGCTGGTTCTCACTGCCTCCTGGAACCCTTTCAAATGCCACAGACAATTTGGCCCTCTCTGCTTTCCTGCGGACTCCATCCTCAAAAGCACCTGTTTTTGCTTTCGGCAGCCTCCGGAGCAAAAAAGACAAACGTCCAGCTTTTGCTGCCACAGCAAAGGTGCCAGCGGGGAAAAGTAATGCTGGTTCTCACTGCCTCCTGGAACCCTTTCAAATGCCCCAGACAATTTGGCCCTCTCTGCTTTCCTGCGGACTCCATCCTCAAAAGCACCTGTTTTCGCTTTCGGCAGCCTCCGGAGCAAAAAAGAAAAACGTCCAGCTTTTGCTGCCACAGCAAAGGTGCCAGCGGGGAAAAGTAATGCTGGTTCTCACTGCCTCCTGGAACCCTTTCAAATGCCACAGACAATTTGGCCCTCTCTGCTTTCCTGCGGACTCCATCCTCAAAAGCACCTGTTTTCGCTTTTGGCAACCTCCGGAGCAAAAAAGACAAACGTCCAGCTTTTGCTTCCACAGCAAAGGTGCCAGAGGGGAAAAGTAATGCTGGTTCTCACTGCCTCCTGGAACCCTTTCAAATGCCACAGACAATTTGGCCCTCTCTGCTTTCCTGCGGACTCCATCCTCAAAAGCACCTGTTTTTGCTTTCGGCAGCCTCCGGAGCAAAAAAGACAAACGTCCAGCTTTTGCTGCCACAGCAAAGGTGCCAGCGGGGAAAAGTAATGCTGGTTCTCACTGCCTCCTGGAACCTCTTCAAATGCCCCAGACAATTTGGCCCTCTCTGCTTTCCTGCGGACTCCATCCTCAAAAGCACCTGTTTTCGCTTTTGGCAACCTCCGGAGCAAAAAAGACAAACGTCCAGCTTTTGCTGCCACAGCAAAGGTGCCAGCGGGGAAAAGTAATGCTGGTTCTCACTGCCTCCTGGAACCCTTTCAAATGCCCCAGACAATTTGGCCCTCTCTGCTTTCCTGCGGACTCCATCCTCAAAAGCACCTGTTTTCGCTTTCGGCAGCCTCCGGAGCAAAAAAGACAAACGTCCAGCTTTTGCTGCCACAGCAAAGGTGCCAGCGGGGAAAAGTAATGCTGGTTCTCACTGCCTCCTGGAACCCTTTCAAATGCCACAGACAATTTGGCCCTCTCTGCTTTCCTGTGGACTCCATCCTCAAAAGCACCTGTTTTCGCTTTCGGCAGCCTCCGGAGTAAAAAAGACAAACGTCCAGCTTTTGCTGCCACAGCAAAGGTGCCAGCGGGGAAAAGTAATGCTGGTTCTCACTGCCTCCTGGAACTCCTTCAAATGCCCCAGACAATTTGGCCCTCTCTGCTTTCCTGCGGACTCCATCCTCAAAAGCACCTGTTTTCGCTTTCGGCAGCCTCCGGAGCAAAAAAGACAAACGTCCAGCTTTTGCTGCCACAGCAAAGGTGCCAGCGGGGAAAAGTAATGCTGGTTCTCACTGCCTCCTGGAACCTGTTCAAATGCCCCAGACAATTTGGCCCTCTCTGCTTTCCTGCGGACTCCATCCTCAAAAGCACCTGTTTTCGCTTTCGGCAACCTCATGAGCAAAAAAGACAAACGTCCAGCTTTTGCTGCCACAGCAAAGGTGCCAGCGGGGAAAAGTAATGCTGGTTCTCACTGCCTCCTGGAACTCTTTCAAATGCCACAGACAATTTGGCCCTCTCTGCTTTCCTGCGGACTCCATCCTCAAAAGCACCTGTTTTCGCTTTCGGCAACCTCATGAGCAAAAAAGACAAACGTCCAGCTTTTGCTGCCACAGCAAAGGTGCCAGCGGGGAAAAGTAATGCTGGTTCTCACTGCCTCCTGGAACCCTTTCAAATGCCACAGACAATTTGGCCCTCTCTGCTTTCCTGCGGACTCCATCCTCAAAAGCACCTGTTTTCGCTTTCGGCAGCCTCCGGAGCAAAAAAGACAAACGTCCAGCTTTTGCTGCCACAGCAAAGGTGCCAGCGGGGAAAAGTAATGCTGGTTCTCACTGCCTCCTGGAACCCTTTCAAATGCCACAGACAATTTGGCCCTCTCTGCTTTCCTGAAAAGTCTATCCTCAAAAGCACCTGTTTTCGCTTTCGGCAGCCTCCGGAGCAAAAAAGACAAACGTCCAGCTTTTGCTGCCACAACAAAGGTGCCAGCGGGGAAAAGTAATGCTGGTTCTCACTGCCTCCTGGAACCCTTTCAAATGCCACAGACAATTTGGCCCTCTCTGCTTTCCTGCGGACTCCATCCTCAAAAGCACCTGTTTTCGCTTTCGGCAACCTCATGAGCAAAAAAGACAAACGTCCAGCTTTTGCTGCCACAGCAAAGGTGCCAGCGGGGAAAAGTAATGCTGGTTCTCACTGCCTCCTGGAACCCTTTCAAATGCCCCAGACAATTTGGCCCTCTCTGCTTTCCTGCGGACTCCATCCTCAAAAGCACCTGTTTTCGCTTTCGGCAGCCTCCGGAGCAAAAAAGACAAACGTCCAGCTTTTGCTGCCACAGCAAAGGTGCCAGCGGGGAAAAGTAATGCTGGTTCTCACTGCCTCCTGGAACCTCTTCAAATGCCCCAGACAATTTGGCCCTCTCTGCTTTCCTGCGGACTCCATCCTCAAAAGCACCTGTTTTCGCTTTTGGCAACCTCCGGAGCAAAAAAGACAAACGTCCAGCTTTTGCTGCCACAGCAAAGGTGCCAGCGGGGAAAAGTAATGCTGGTTCTCACTGCCTCCTGGAACCCTTTCAAATGCCACAGACAATTTGGCCCTCTCTGCTTTCCTGCGGACTCCATCCTCAAAAGCACCTGTTTTCGCTTTCGGCAGCCTCCGGAGCAAAAAAGACAAACGTCCAGCTTTTGCTGCCACAGCAAAGGTGCCAGCGGGGAAAAGTAATGCTGGTTCTCACTGCCTCCTGGAACCCTTTCAAATGCCCCAGACAATTTGGCCCTCTCTGCTTTCCTGCGGACTCCATCCTCAAAAGCACCTGTTTTCGCTTTCGGCAGCCTCCGGAGCAAAAAAGAAAAACGTCCAGCTTTTGCTGCCACAGCAAAGGTGCCAGCGGGGAAAAGTAATGCTGGTTCTCACTGCCTCCTGGAACCTCTTCAAATGCCCCAGACAATTTGGCCCTCTCTGCTTTCCTGCGGACTCCATCCTCAAAAGCACCTGTTTTCGCTTTTGGCAACCTCCGGAGCAAAAAAGAGAAACGTCCAGCTTTTGCTGCCACAGCAAAGGTGCCAGCGGGGAAAAGTAATGCTGGTTCTCACTGCCTCCTGGAACCCTTTCAAATGCCCCAGACAATTTGGCCCTCTCTGCTTTCCTGAAAAGTCTATCCTCAAAAGCACCTGTTTTCGCTTTCGGCAGCCTCCGGAGCAAAAAAGACAAACGTCCAGCTTTTGCTGCCACAACAAAGGTGCCAGCGGGGAAAAGTAATGCTGGTTCTCACTGCCTCCTGGAACCCTTTCAAATGCCACAGACAATTTGGCCCTCTCTGCTTTCCTGCGGACTCCATCCTCAAAAGCACCTGTTTTCGCTTTCGGCAACCTCATGAGCAAAAAAGACAAACGTCCAGCTTTTGCTGCCACAGCAAAGGTGCCAGCGGGGAAAAGTAATGCTGGTTCTCACTGCCTCCTGGAACCCTTTCAAATGCCACAGACAATTTGGCCCTCTCTGCTTTCCTGCGGACTCCATCCTCAAAAGCACCTGTTTTCGCTTTCGGCAGCCTCCGGAGCAAAAAAGACAAACGTCCAGCTTTTGCTGCCACAGCAAAGGTGCCAGCGGGGAAAAGTAATGCTGGTTCTCACTGCCTCCTGGAACCTCTTCAAATGCCCCAGACAATTTGGCCCTCTCTGCTTTCCTGCGGACTCCATCCTCAAAAGCACCTGTTTTCGCTTTTGGCAACCTCCGGAGCAAAAAAGAGAAACGTCCAGCTTTTGCTGCCACAGCAAAGGTGCCAGCGGGGAAAAGTAATGCTGGTTCTCACTGCCTCCTGGAACCCTTTCAAATGCCCCAGACAATTTGGCCCTCTCTGCTTTCCTGAAAAGTCTATCCTCAAAAGCACCTGTTTTCGCTTTCGGCAGCCTCCGGAGCAAAAAAGACAAACGTCCAGCTTTTGCTGCCACAACAAAGGTGCCAGCGGGGAAAAGTAATGCTGGTTCTCACTGCCTCCTGGAACCCTTTCAAATGCCCCAGACAATTTGGCCCTCTCTGCTTTCCTGCGGACTCCATCCTCAAAAGCACCTGTTTTCGCTTTCGGCAACCTCATGAGCAAAAAAGACAAACGTCCAGCTTTTGCTGCCACAGCAAAGGTGCCAGCGGGGAAAAGTAATGCTGGTTCTCACTGCCTCCTGGAACCCTTTCAAATGCCACAGACAATTTGGCCCTCTCTGCTTTTCTGCGGACTCCATCCTCAAAAGCACCTGTTTTCGCTTTCGGCAGCCTCCGGAGCAAAAAAGACAAACGTCCAGCTTTTGCTGCCACAGCAAAGGTGCCAGCGGGGAAAAGTAATGCTGGTTCTCACTGCCTCCTGGAACCTCTTCAAATGCCCCAGACAATTTGGCCCTCTCTGCTTTCCTGCGGACTCCATCCTCAAAAGCACCTGTTTTCGCTTTTGGCAACCTCCGGAGCAAAAAAGACAAACGTCCAGCTTTTGCTGCCACAGCAAAGGTGCCAGCGGGGAAAAGTAATGCTGGTTCTCACTGCCTCCTGGAACCCTTTCAAATGCCACAGACAATTTGGCCCTCTCTGCTTTCCTGCGGACTCCATCCTCAAAAGCACCTGTTTTCGCTTTCGGCAGCCTCCGGAGCAAAAAAGACAAACGTCCAGCTTTTGCTGCCACAGCAAACGTGCCAGCGGGGAAAAGTAATGCTGGTTCTCACTGCCTCCTGGAACCCTTTCAAATGCCCCAGACAATTTGGCCCTCTCTGCTTTCCTGCGGACTCCATCCTCAAAAGCACCTGTTTTCGCTTTCGGCAGCCTCCGGAGCAAAAAAGACAAACGTCCAGCTTTTGCTGCCACAGCAAAGGTGCCAGCGGAGAAAAGTAATGCTGGTTCTCACTGCCTCCTGGAACCCTTTCAAATGCCACAGACAATTTGGCCCTCTCTGCTTTCCTGCGGACTCCATCCTCAAAAGCACCTGTTTTCGCTTTTGGCAACCTCATGAGCAAAAAAGACAAACGTCCAGCTTTTGCTGCCACAGCAAAGGTGCCAGCGGGGAAAAGTAATGCTGGTTCTCACTGCCTCCTGGAACCCTTTCAAATGCCACAGACAATTTGGCCCTCTCTGCTTTCCTGCGGACTCCATCCTCAAAAGCACCTGTTTTCGCTTTCGGCAGCCTCCGGAGCAAAAAAGACAAACGTCCAGCTTTTGCTGCCACAGCAAAGGTGCCAGCGGGGAAAAGTAATGCTGGTTCTCACTGCCTCCTGGAACCCTTTCAAATGCCACAGACAATTTGGCCCTCTCTGCTTTCCTGTGGACTCCATCCTCAAAAGCACCTGTTTTCGCTTTCGGCAGCCTCCGGAGCAAAAAAGACAAACGTCCAGCTTTTGCTGCCACAGCAAAGGTGCCAGCGGGGAAAAGTAATGCTGGTTCTCACTGCCTCCTGGAACCTCTTCAAATGCCCCAGACAATTTGGCCCTCTCTGCTTTCCTGCGGACTCCATCCTCAAAAGCACCTGTTTTCGCTTTTGGCAACCTCCGGAGCAAAAAAGAGAAACGTCCAGCTTTTGCTGCCACAGCAAAGGTGCCAGCGGGGAAAAGTAATGCTGGTTCTCACTGCCTCCTGGAACCCTTTCAAATGCCCCAGACAATTTGGCCCTCTCTGCTTTCCTGAAAAGTCTATCCTCAAAAGCACCTGTTTTCGCTTTCGGCAGCCTCCGGAGCAAAAAAGACAAACGTCCAGCTTTTGCTGCCACAACAAAGGTGCCAGCGGGGAAAAGTAATGCTGGTTCTCACTGCCTCCTGGAACCCTTTCAAATGCCCCAGACAATTTGGCCCTCTCTGCTTTCCTGCGGACTCCATCCTCAAAAGCACCTGTTTTCGCTTTCGGCAACCTCATGAGCAAAAAAGACAAACGTCCAGCTTTTGCTGCCACAGCAAAGGTGCCAGCGGGGAAAAGTAATGCTGGTTCTCACTGCCTCCTGGAACCCTTTCAAATGCCACAGACAATTTGGCCCTCTCTGCTTTTCTGCGGACTCCATCCTCAAAAGCACCTGTTTTCGCTTTCGGCAGCCTCCGGAGCAAAAAAGACAAACGTCCAGCTTTTGCTGCCACAGCAAAGGTGCCAGCGGGGAAAAGTAATGCTGGTTCTCACTGCCTCCTGGAACCTCTTCAAATGCCCCAGACAATTTGGCCCTCTCTGCTTTCCTGCGGACTCCATCCTCAAAAGCACCTGTTTTCGCTTTTGGCAACCTCCGGAGCAAAAAAGACAAACGTCCAGCTTTTGCTGCCACAGCAAAGGTGCCAGCGGGGAAAAGTAATGCTGGTTCTCACTGCCTCCTGGAACCCTTTCAAATGCCACAGACAATTTGGCCCTCTCTGCTTTCCTGCGGACTCCATCCTCAAAAGCACCTGTTTTCGCTTTCGGCAGCCTCCGGAGCAAAAAAGACAAACGTCCAGCTTTTGCTGCCACAG
The DNA here is from genome assembly GCF_965231255.1 of Vanellus vanellus. NCBI lineage: Eukaryota > Metazoa > Chordata > Aves > Charadriiformes > Charadriidae > Vanellus > Vanellus vanellus. The sequence continues at coordinate 56,821 of NW_028128882.1, forward strand.
CAAAGGTGCCAGCGGGGAAAAGTAATGCTGGTTCTCACTGCCTCCTGGAACCCTTTCAAATGCCCCAGACAATTTGGCCCTCTCTGCTTTCCTGCGGACTCCATCCTCAAAAGCACCTGTTTTCGCTTTCGGCAGCCTCCGGAGCAAAAAAGACAAACGTCCAGCTTTTGCTGCCACAGCAAAGGTGCCAGCGGAGAAAAGTAATGCTGGTTCTCACTGCCTCCTGGAACCCTTTCAAATGCCACAGACAATTTGGCCCTCTCTGCTTTCCTGCGGACTCCATCCTCAAAAGCACCTGTTTTCGCTTTTGGCAACCTCATGAGCAAAAAAGACAAACGTCCAGCTTTTGCTGCCACAGCAAAGGTGCCAGCGGGGAAAAGTAATGCTGGTTCTCACTGCCTCCTGGAACCCTTTCAAATGCCACAGACAATTTGGCCCTCTCTGCTTTCCTGCGGACTCCATCCTCAAAAGCACCTGTTTTCGCTTTCGGCAGCCTCCGGAGCAAAAAAGACAAACGTCCAGCTTTTGCTGCCACAGCAAAGGTGCCAGCGGGGAAAAGTAATGCTGGTTCTCACTGCCTCCTGGAACCCTTTCAAATGCCACAGACAATTTGGCCCTCTCTGCTTTCCTGTGGACTCCATCCTCAAAAGCACCTGTTTTCGCTTTCGGCAGCCTCCGGAGCAAAAAAGACAAACGTCCAGCTTTTGCTGCCACAGCAAAGGTGCCAGCGGGGAAAAGTAATGCTGGTTCTCACTGCCTCCTGGAACCCTTTCAAATGCCCCAGACAATTTGGCCCTCTCTGCTTTCCTGCGGACTCCATCCTCAAAAGCACCTGGTTTCGCTTTCGGCAGCCTCCGGAGCAAAAAAGACAAACGTCCAGCTTTTTCTGCCACAGCAAAGGTGCCAGCGGGGAAAAGTAATGCTGGTTCTCACTGCCTCCTGGAACCCTTTCAAATGCCCCAGACAATTTGGCCCTCTCTGCTTTCCTGCGGACTCTATCCTCAAAAGCGCCTTTTTTCACTTTCGGCGCCCTCCGGTGGTAAAAAGACAAACGTCCAGCTTTTGCTGCCACAACAAAGGTGCCAGCGGGGAAAAGTAATGCTGGTTCTCACTGCCTCCTGGAACCCTTTCAAATGCCCCAGACAATTTGGCCCTCTCTGCTTTCCTGCGGACTCCATCCTCAAAAGCACCTGTTTTCGCTTTCGGCAACCTCCGGAGCAAAAAAGACAAACGTCCAGCTTTTGCTTCCACAGCAAAGGTGCCAGAGGGGAAAAGTAATGCTGGTTCTCACTGCCTCCTGGAACCCTTTCAAATGCCACAGACAATTTGGCCCTCTCTGCTTTCCTGCGGACTCCATCCTCAAAAGCACCTGTTTTTGCTTTCGGCAGCCTCCGGAGCAAAAAAGACAAACGTCCAGCTTTTGCTGCCACAGCAAAGGTGCCAGCGGGGAAAAGTAATGCTGGTTCTCACTGCCTCCTGGAACCTCTTCAAATGCCCCAGACAATTTGGCCCTCTCTGCTTTCCTGCGGACTCCATCCTCAAAAGCACCTGTTTTCGCTTTTGGCAACCTCCGGAGCAAAAAAGACAAACGTCCAGCTTTTGCTGCCACAGCAAAGGTGCCAGCGGGGAAAAGTAATGCTGGTTCTCACTGCCTCCTGGAACCCTTTCAAATGCCCCAGACAATTTGGCCCTCTCTGCTTTCCTGCGGACTCCATCCTCAAAAGCACCTGTTTTCGCTTTCGGCAGCCTCCGGAGCAAAAAAGACAAACGTCCAGCTTTTGCTGCCACAGCAAAGGTGCCAGCGGGGAAAAGTAATGCTGGTTCTCACTGCCTCCTGGAACCCTTTCAAATGCCACAGACAATTTGGCCCTCTCTGCTTTCCTGTGGACTCCATCCTCAAAAGCACCTGTTTTCGCTTTCGGCAGCCTCCGGAGCAAAAAAGACAAACGTCCAGCTTTTGCTGCCACAGCAAAGGTGCCAGCGGGGAAAAGTAATGCTGGTTCTCACTGCCTCCTGGAACCCTTTCAAATGTCCCAGACAATTTGGCCCTCTCTGCTTTCCTGCGGACTCCATCCTCAAAAGCACCTGTTTTCGCTTTCGGCAGCGTCCGGAGCAAAAAAGACAAACGTCCAGCTTTTGCTGCCACAGCAAAGGTGCCAGCGGGGAAAAGTAATGCTGGTTCTCACTGCCTCCTGGAACCCTTTCAAATGCCCCAGACAATTTGGCCCTCTCTGCTTTCCTGCGGACTCCATCCTCAAAAGCACCTGTTTTCGCTTTCGGCAGCGTCCGGAGCAAAAAAGACAAACGTCCAGCTTTTGCTGCCACAGCAAAGGTGCCAGCGGGGAAAAGTAATGCTGGTTCTCACTGCCTCCTGGAACCTCTTCAAATGCCCCAGACAATTTGGCCCTCTCTGCTTTCCTGCGGACTCCATCCTCAAAAGCACCTGTTTTCGCTTTCGGCAGCCTCCGGAGCAAAAAAGACAAACGTCCAGCTTTTGCTGCCACAGCAAAGGTGCCAGCGGGGAAAAGTAATGCTGGTTCTCACTGCCTCCTGGAACCCTTTCAAATGCCACAGACAATTTGGCCCTCTCTGCTTTCCTGCGGACTCCATCCTCAAAAGCACCTGTTTTCGCTTTCGGCAGCCTCCGGAGCAAAAAAGACAAACGTCCAGCTTTTGCTGCCACAGCAAAGGTGCCAGCTGGGAAAAGTAATGCTGGTTCTCACTGCCTCCTGGAACTCCTTCAAATGCCCCAGACAATTTGGCTCTCTCTGCTTTCCTGCGGACTCCATCCTCAAAAGCACCTGTTTTCGCTTTCGGCAGCCTCCGGAGCAAAAAAGACAAACGTCCAGCTTTTGCTGCCACAGCAAAGGTGCCAGCGGGGAAAAGTAATGCTGGTTCTCACTGCCTCCTGGAACCTCTTCAAATGCCACAGACAATTTGGCCCTCTCTGCTTTCCTGCGGACTCCATCCTCAAAAGCACCTGTTTTCGCTTTCGGCAACCTCCGGAGCAAAAAAGACAAACGTCCAGCTTTTGCTGCCACAGCAAAGGTGCCAGCGGGGAAAAGTAATGCTGGTTCTCACTGCCTCCTGGAACCCTTTCAAATGCCACAGACAATTTGGCCCTCTCTGCTTTCCTGCGGACTCCATCCTCAAAAGCACCTGTTTTTGCTTTCGGCAGCCTCCGGAGCAAAAAAGACAAACGTCCAGCTTTTGCTGCCACAGCAAAGGTGCCAGCGGGGAAAAGTAATGCTGGTTCTCACTGCCTCCTGGAACCCTTTCAAATGCCACAGACAATTTGGCCCTCTCTGCTTTCCTGCGGACTCCATCCTCAAAAGCACCTGTTTTCGCTTTCGGCAGCCTCCGGAGCAAAAAAGAAAAACGTCCAGCTTTTGCTGCCACAGCAAAGGTGCCAGCGGGGAAAAGTAATGCTGGTTCTCACTGCCTCCTGGAACCCTTTCAAATGCCACAGACAATTTGGCCCTCTCTGCTTTCCTGCGGACTCCATCCTCAAAAGCACCTGTTTTTTGCTTTCGGCAGCCTCCGGAGCAAAAAAGACAAACGTCCAGCTTTTGCTGCCACAGCAAAGGTGCCAGCGGGGAAAAGTAATGCTGGTTCTCACTGCCTCCTGGAACCTGTTCAAATGCCCCAGACAATTTGGCCCTCTCTGCTTTCCTGCGGACTCCATCCTCAAAAGCACCTGTTTTCGCTTTCGGCAGCCTCCGGAGCAAAAAAGACAAACGTCCAGCTTTTGCTGCCACAGCAAAGGTGCCAGCGGGGAAAAGTAATGCTGGTTCTCACTGCCTCCTGGAACCCTTTCAAATGCCACAGACAATTTGGCCCTCTCTGCTTTCCTGCGGACTCCATCCTCAAAAGCACCTGTTTTTGCTTTCGGCAGCCTCCGGAGCAAAAAAGACAAACGTCCAGCTTTTGCTGCCACAGCAAAGGTGCCAGCGGGGAAAAGTAATGCTGGTTCTCACTGCCTCCTGGAACCCTTTCAAATGCCACAGACAATTTGGCCCTCTCTGCTTTCCTGCGGACTCCATCCTCAAAAGCACCTGTTTTCGCTTTCGGCAGCCTCCGGAGCAAAAAAGAAAAACGTCCAGCTTTTGCTGCCACAGCAAAGGTGCCAGCGGGGAAAAGTAATGCTGGTTCTCACTGCCTCCTGGAACCCTTTCAAATGCCACAGACAATTTGGCCCTCTCTGCTTTCCTGCGGACTCCATCCTCAAAAGCACCTGTTTTTGCTTTCGGCAGCCTCCGGAGCAAAAAAGACAAACGTCCAGCTTTTGCTGCCACAGCAAAGGTGCCAGCGGGGAAAAGTAATGCTGGTTCTCACTGCCTCCTGGAACCTGTTCAAATGCCCCAGACAATTTGGCCCTCTCTGCTTTCCTGCGGACTCCATCCTCAAAAGCACCTGTTTTCGCTTTCGGCAGCCTCCGGAGCAAAAAAGACAAACGTCCAGCTTTTGCTGCCACAGCAAAGGTGCCAGCGGGGAAAAGTAATGCTGGTTCTCACTGCCTCCTGGAACCCTTTCAAATGCCACAGACAATTTGGCCCTCTCTGCTTTCCTGCGGACTCCATCCTCAAAAGCACCTGTTTTCGCTTTCGGCAGCCTCCGGAGCAAAAAAGACAAACGTCCAGCTTTTGCTGCCACAGCAAAGGTGCCAGCTGGGAAAAGTAATGCTGGTTCTCACTGCCTCCTGGAACTCCTTCAAATGCCCCAGACAATTTGGCTCTCTCTGCTTTCCTGCGGACTCCATCCTCAAAAGCACCTGTTTTCGCTTTCGGCAGCCTCCGGAGCAAAAAAGACAAACGTCCAGCTTTTGCTGCCACAGCAAAGGTGCCAGCGGGGAAAAGTAATGCTGGTTCTCACTGCCTCCTGGAACCTCTTCAAATGCCACAGACATTTTGGCCCTCTCTGCTTTCCTGCGGACTCCATCCTCAAAAGCACCTGTTTTCGCTTTCGGCAACCTCATGAGCAAAAAAGACAAACGTCCAGCTTTTGCTGCCACAGCAAAGGTGCCAGCGGGGAAAAGTAATGCTGGTTCTCACTGCCTCCTGGAACTCTTTCAAATGCCACAGACAATTTGGCCCTCTCTGCTTTCCTGCGGACTCCATCCTCAAAAGCACCTGTTTTCGCTTTCGGCAACCTCATGAGCAAAAAAGACAAACGTCCAGCTTTTGCTGCCACAGCAAAGGTGCCAGCGGGGAAAAGTAATGCTGGTTCTCACTGCCTCCTGGAACCCTTTCAAATGCCACAGACAATTTGGCCCTCTCTGCTTTCCTGCGGACTCCATCCTCAAAAGCACCTGTTTTCGCTTTCGGCAGCCTCCGGAGCAAAAAAGACAAACGTCCAGCTTTTGCTGCCACAGCAAAGGTGCCAGCGGGGAAAAGTAATGCTGGTTCTCACTGCCTCCTGGAACCCTTTCAAATGCCCCAGACAATTTGGCCCTCTCTGCTTTCCTGAAAAGTCTATCCTCAAAAGCACCTGTTTTCGCTTTCGGCAGCCTCCGGAGCAAAAAAGACAAACGTCCAGCTTTTGCTGCCACAACAAAGGTGCCAGCGGGGAAAAGTAATGCTGGTTCTCACTGCCTCCTGGAACCCTTTCAAATGCCACAGACAATTTGGCCCTCTCTGCTTTCCTGCGGACTCCATCCTCAAAAGCACCTGTTTTTGCTTTCGGCAGCCTCCGGAGCAAAAAAGACAAACGTCCAGCTTTTGCTGCCACAGCAAAGGTGCCAGCGGGGAAAAGTAATGCTGGTTCTCACTGCCTCCTGGAACCCTTTCAAATGCCACAGACAATTTGGCCCTCTCTGCTTTCCTGCGGACTCCATCCTCAAAAGCACCTGTTTTCGCTTTCGGCAGCCTCCGGAGCAAAAAAGAAAAACGTCCAGCTTTTGCTGCCACAGCAAAGGTGCCAGCGGGGAAAAGTAATGCTGGTTCTCACTGCCTCCTGGAACCCTTTCAAATGCCACAGACAATTTGGCCCTCTCTGCTTTCCTGCGGACTCCATCCTCAAAAGCACCTGTTTTTGCTTTCGGCAGCCTCCGGAGCAAAAAAGACAAACGTCCAGCTTTTGCTGCCACAGCAAAGGTGCCAGCGGGGAAAAGTAATGCTGGTTCTCACTGCCTCCTGGAACCCTTTCAAATGCCACAGACAATTTGGCCCTCTCTGCTTTCCTGTGGACTCCATCCTCAAAAGCACCTGTTTTCGCTTTCGGCAGCCTCCGGAGCAAAAAAGACAAACGTCCAGCTTTTGCTGCCACAGCAAAGGTGCCAGCAGGGAAAAGTAATGCTGGTTCTCACTGCCTCCTGGAACCCTTTCAAATGCCACAGACAATTTGGCCCTCTCTGCTTTCCTGCGGACTCCATCCTCAAAAGCACCTGTTTTCGCTTTCGGCAGCGTCCGGAGCAAAAAAGACAAACGTCCAGCTTTTGCTGCCACAGCAAAGGTGCCAGCGGGGAAAAGTAATGCTGGTTCTCACTGCCTCCTGGAACCTGTTCAAATGCCCCAGACAATTTGGCCCTCTCTGCTTTCCTGCGGACTCCATCCTCAAAAGCACCTGTTTTCGCTTTCGGCAGCCTCCGGAGCAAAAAAGACAAACGTCCAGCTTTTGCTGCCACAGCAAAGGTGCCAGCGGGGAAAAGTAATGCTGGTTCTCACTGCCTCCTGGAACCCTTTCAAATGCCACAGACAATTTGGCCCTCTCTGCTTTCCTGCGGACTCCATCCTCAAAAGCACCTGTTTTCGCTTTCGGCAGCCTCCGGAGCAAAAAAGACAAACGTCCAGCTTTTGCTGCCACAGCAAAGGTGCCAGCTGGGAAAAGTAATGCTGGTTCTCACTGCCTCCTGGAACTCCTTCAAATGCCCCAGACAATTTGGCTCTCTCTGCTTTCCTGCGGACTCCATCCTCAAAAGCACCTGTTTTCGCTTTCGGCAGCCTCCGGAGCAAAAAAGACAAACGTCCAGCTTTTGCTGCCACAGCAAAGGTGCCAGCGGGGAAAAGTAATGCTGGTTCTCACTGCCTCCTGGAACCTCTTCAAATGCCACAGACATTTTGGCCCTCTCTGCTTTCCTGCGGACTCCATCCTCAAAAGCACCTGTTTTCGCTTTCGGCAACCTCATGAGCAAAAAAGACAAACGTCCAGCTTTTGCTGCCACAGCAAAGGTGCCAGCGGGGAAAAGTAATGCTGGTTCTCACTGCCTCCTGGAACTCTTTCAAATGCCACAGACAATTTGGCCCTCTCTGCTTTCCTGCGGACTCCATCCTCAAAAGCACCTGTTTTCGCTTTCGGCAACCTCATGAGCAAAAAAGACAAACGTCCAGCTTTTGCTGCCACAGCAAAGGTGCCAGCGGGGAAAAGTAATGCTGGTTCTCACTGCCTCCTGGAACCCTTTCAAATGCCACAGACAATTTGGCCCTCTCTGCTTTCCTGCGGACTCCATCCTCAAAAGCACCTGTTTTCGCTTTCGGCAGCCTCCGGAGCAAAAAAGACAAACGTCCAGCTTTTGCTGCCACAGCAAAGGTGCCAGCGGGGAAAAGTAATGCTGGTTCTCACTGCCTCCTGGAACCCTTTCAAATGCCCCAGACAATTTGGCCCTCTCTGCTTTCCTGAAAAGTCTATCCTCAAAAGCACCTGTTTTCGCTTTCGGCAGCCTCCGGAGCAAAAAAGACAAACGTCCAGCTTTTGCTGCCACAACAAAGGTGCCAGCGGGGAAAAGTAATGCTGGTTCTCACTGCCTCCTGGAACCCTTTCAAATGCCCCAGACAATTTGGCCCTCTCTGCTTTCCTGCGGACTCCATCCTCAAAAGCACCTGTTTTCGCTTTCGGCAACCTCATGAGCAAAAAAGACAAACGTCCAGCTTTTGCTGCCACAGCAAAGGTGCCAGCGGGGAAAAGTAATGCTGGTTCTCACTGCCTCCTGGAACCCTTTCAAATGCCACAGACAATTTGGCCCTCTCTGCTTTTCTGCGGACTCCATCCTCAAAAGCACCTGTTTTCGCTTTCGGCAGCCTCCGGAGCAAAAAAGACAAACGTCCAGCTTTTGCTGCCACAGCAAAGGTGCCAGCGGGGAAAAGTAATGCTGGTTCTCACTGCCTCCTGGAACCTCTTCAAATGCCCCAGACAATTTGGCCCTCTCTGCTTTCCTGCGGACTCCATCCTCAAAAGCACCTGTTTTCGCTTTCGGCAGCGTCCGGAGCAAAAAAGACAAACGTCCAGCTTTTGCTGCCACAGCAAAGGTGCCAGCGGGGAAAAGTAATGCTGGTTCTCACTGCCTCCTGGAACTCTTTCAAATGCCACAGACAATTTGGCCCTCTCTGCTTTCCTGCGGACTCCATACTCAAAAGCACCTGTTTTCGCTTTCGGCAACCTCATGAGCAAAAAAGACAAACGTCCAGCTTTTGCTGCCACAGCAAAGGTGCCAGCGGGGAAAAGTAATGCTGGTTCTCACTGCCTCCTGGAACTCTTTCAAATGCCACAGACAATTTGGCCCTCTCTGCTTTCCTGCGGACTCCATCCTCAAAAGCACCTGTTTTCGCTTTCGGCAGCCTCCGGAGCAAAAAAGACAAACGTCCAGCTTTTGCTGCCACAGCAAAGGTGCCAGCGGGGAAAAGTAATGCTGGTTCTCACTGCCTCCTGGAACCCTTTCAAATGCCACAGACAATTTGGCCCTCTCTGCTTTCCTGAAAAGTCTATCCTCAAAAGCACCTGTTTTCGCTTTCGGCAGCCTCCGGAGCAAAAAAGACAAACGTCCAGCTTTTGCTGCCACAACAAAGGTGCCAGCGGGGAAAAGTAATGCTGGTTCTCACTGCCTCCTGGAACCCTTTCAAATGCCCCACACAATTTGGCCCTCTCTGCTTTCCTGCGGACTCCATCCTCAAAAGCACCTGTTTTCACTTTCGGCAACCTCATGAGCAAAAAAGACAAACGTCCAGCTTTTGCTGCCACAGCAAAGGTGCCAGCGGGGAAAAGTAATGCTGGTTCTCACTGCCTCCTGGAACCCTTTCAAATGCCACAGACAATTTGGCCCTCTCTGCTTTTCTGCGGACTCCATCCTCAAAAGCACCTGTTTTCGCTTTCGGCAGCCTCCGGAGCAAAAAAGACAAACGTCCAGCTTTTGCTGCCACAGCAAAGGTGCCAGCGGGGAAAAGTAATGCTGGTTCTCACTGCCTCCTGGAACCTCTTCAAATGCCCCAGACAATTTGGCCCTCTCTGCTTTCCTGCGGACTCCATCCTCAAAAGCACCTGGTTTCGCTTTTGGCAACCTCCGGAGCAAAAAAGACAAACGTCCAGCTTTTGCTGCCACAGCAAAGGTGCCAGCGGGGAAAAGTAATGCTGGTTCTCACTGCCTCCTGGAACCCTTTCAAATGCCACAGACAATTTGGCCCTCTCTGCTTTCCTGCGGACTCCATACTCAAAAGCACCTGTTTTCGCTTTCGGCAGCCTCCGGAGCAAAAAAGACAAACGTCCAGCTTTTGCTGCCACAGCAAAGGTGCCAGCGGGGAAAAGTAATGCTGGTTCTCACTGCCTCCTGGAACCTGTTCAAATGCCCCAGACAATTTGGCCCTCTCTGCTTTCCTGCGGACTCCATCCTCAAAAGCACCTGTTTTCGCTTTCGGCAACCTCTGGAGCAAAAAAGACAAACGTCCAGCCTTTGCTGCCACAACAAAGGTGCCAGCAAGGAAAAGTAATGCTGGTTCTCACTGCCTCCTGGAACCCTTTCAAATGCCCCAGACAATTTGGCCCTCTCTGCTTTCCTGCGGACTCTATCCTCAAAAGCACCTGTTTTCGCTTTCGGCAGCCTCCGGAGCAAAAAAGACAAACGTCCAGCTTTTGCTGCCACAGCAAAGGTGCCAGCGGGGAAAAGTAATGCTGGTTCTCACTACCTCCTTGAACCCTTTCAAATGCCACAGACAATTTGGCCCTCTCTGCTTTCCTGCGGACTCTATCCTCAAAAGCGCCTTTTTTCACTTTCGGCGCACTCCGGTGGTAAAAAGACAAACGTCCAGCTTTTGCTGCCACAGCAAAGGTGCCAGCGGGGAAAAGTGATGCTGGTTCTCACTGCCTCCTGGAACCCTTTCAAATGCCCCAGACAATTTGGCCCTCTCTGCTTTCCTGCGGACTCTATCCTCAAAAGCACCTGTTTTCGCTTTCGGCAGCCTCCGGAGCAAAAAAGACAAACGTCCAGCTTTTGCTGCCACAGCAAAGGTGCCAGCGGGGAAAAGTAATGCTGGTTCTCACTACCTCCTTGAACCCTTTCAAATGCCACAGACATTTTGGCCCTCTCTGCTTTCCTGCGGACTCCATCCTCAAAAGCACCTGTTTTCGCTTTCGGCAACCTCCGGAGCAAAAAAGACAAACGTCCAGCTTTTGCTGCCACAGCAAAGGTGCCAGCGGGGAAAAGTAATGCTGGTTCTCACTGCCTCCTGGAACTCTTTCAAATGCCACAGACAATTTGGCCCTCTCTGCTTTCCTGCGGACTCCATCCTCAAAAGCACCTGTTTTCGCTTTCGGCAGCCTCCGGAGCAAAAAAGACAAACGTCCAGCTTTTGCTGCCACAGCAAAGGTGCCAGCGGGGAAAAGTAATGCTGGTTCTCACTGCCTCCTGGAACCCTTTCAAATGCCCCAGACAATTTGGCCCTCTCTGCTTTCCTGCGGACTCCATCCTCAAAAGCACCTGTTTTCGCTTTCGGCAGCCTCCGGAGCAAAAAAGAAAAACGTCCAGCTTTTGCTGCCACAGCAAAGGTGCCAGCGGGGAAAAGTAATGCTGGTTCTCACTGCCTCCTGGAACCTCTTCAAATGCCCCAGACAATTTGGCCCTCTCTGCTTTCCTGCGGACTCCATCCTCAAAAGCACCTGTTTTCGCTTTTGGCAACCTCCGGAGCAAAAAAGACAAACGTCCAGCTTTTGCTGCCACAGCAAAGGTGCCAGCGGGGAAAAGTAATGCTGGTTCTCACTGCCTCCTGGAACCCTTTCAAATGCCCCAGACAATTTGGCCCTCTCTGCTTTCCTGCGGACTCCATACTCAAAAGCACCTGTTTTCGCTTTCGGCAACCTCCGGAGCAAAAAAGACAAACGTCCAGCTTTTGCTTCCACAGCAAAGGTGCCAGAGGGGAAAAGTAATGCTGGTTCTCACTGCCTCCTGGAACCCTTTCAAATGCCCCAGACAATTTGGCCCTCTCTGCTTTCCTGCGGACTCCATCCTCAAAAGCACCTGTTTTTGCTTTCGGCAGCCTCCGGAGCAAAAAAGACAAACGTCCAGCTTTTGCTGCCACAGCAAAGGTGCCAGCGGGGAAAAGTAATGCTGGTTCTCACTGCCTCCTGGAACCTCTTCAAATGCCCCAGACAATTTGGCCCTCTCTGCTTTCCTGCGGACTCCATCCTCAAAAGCACCTGTTTTCGCTTTTGGCAACCTCCGGAGCAAAAAAGACAAACGTCCAGCTTTTGCTGCCACAGCAAAGGTGCCAGCGGGGAAAAGTAATGCTGGTTCTCACTGCCTCCTGGAACCTCTTCAAATGCCCCAGACAATTTGGCCCTCTCTGCTTTCCTGCGGACTCCATCCTCAAAAGCACCTGTTTTCGCTTTTGGCAACCTCCGGAGCAAAAAAGACAAACGTCCAGCTTTTGCTGCCACAGCAAAGGTGCCAGCGGGGAAAAGTAATGCTGGTTCTCACTGCCTCCTGGAACCCTTTCAAATGCCACAGACAATTTGGCCCTCTCTGCTTTCCTGCGGACTCCATCCTCAAAAGCACCTGTTTTTGCTTTCGGCAGCCTCCGGAGCAAAAAAGACAAACGTCCAGCTTTTGCTGCCACAGCAAAGGTGCCAGCGGGGAAAAGTAATGCTGGTTCTCACTGCCTCCTGGAACCCTTTCAAATGCCACAGACAATTTGGCCCTCTCTGCTTTCCTGTGGACTCCATCCTCAAAAGCACCTGTTTTCGCTTTCGGCAGCCTCCGGAGCAAAAAAGACAAACGTCCAGCTTTTGCTGCCACAGCAAAGGTGCCAGCGGGGAAAAGTAATGCTGGTTCTCACTGCCTCCTGGAACCCTTTCAAATGCCACAGACAATTTGGCCCTCTCTGCTTTCCTGCGGACTCCATCCTCAAAAGCACCTGGTTTCGCTTTCGGCAGCGTCCGGAGCAAAAAAGACAAACGTCCAGCTTTTGCTGCCACAGCAAAGGTGCCAGCGGGGAAAAGTAATGCTGGTTCTCACTGCCTCCTGGAACCTGTTCAAATGCCCCAGACAATTTGGCCCTCTCTGCTTTCCTGCGGACTCCATCCTCAAAAGCACCTGTTTTCGCTTTCGGCAGCCTCCGGAGCAAAAAAGACAAACGTCCAGCTTTTGCTGCCACAGCAAAGGTGCCAGCGGGGAAAAGTAATGCTGGTTCTCACTGCCTCCTGGAACCCTTTCAAATGCCACAGACAATTTGGCCCTCTCTGCTTTCCTGCGGACTCCATCCTCAAAAGCACCTGTTTTCGCTTTCGGCAGCCTCCGGAGCAAAAAAGACAAACGTCCAGCTTTTGCTGCCACAGCAAAGGTGCCAGCTGGGAAAAGTAATGCTGGTTCTCACTGCCTCCTGGAACTCCTTCAAATGCCCCAGACAATTTGGCTCTCTCTGCTTTCCTGCGGACTCCATCCTCAAAAGCACCTGTTTTCGCTTTCGGCAGCCTCCGGAGCAAAAAAGACAAACGTCCAGCTTTTGCTGCCACAGCAAAGGTGCCAGCGGGGAAAAGTAATGCTGGTTCTCACTGCCTCCTGGAACCCTTTCAAATGCCACAGACAATTTGGCCCTCTCTGCTTTCCTGAAAAGTCTATCCTCAAAAGCACCTGTTTTCGCTTTCGGCAGCCTCCGGAGCAAAAAAGACAAACGTCCAGCTTTTGCTGCCACAACAAAGGTGCCAGCGGGGAAAAGTAATGCTGGTTCTCACTGCCTCCTGGAACCCTTTCAAATGCCCCAGACAATTTGGCCCTCTCTGCTTTCCTGCGGACTCCATCCTCAAAAGCACCTGTTTTCGCTTTCGGCAGCCTCCGGAGCAAAAAAGACAAACGTCCAGCTTTTGCTGCCACAGCAAAGGTGCCAGCGGGGAAAAGTAATGCTGGTTCTCACTGCCTCCTGGAACCCTTTCAAATGCCACAGACAATTTGGCCCTCTCTGCTTTCCTGTGGACTCCATCCTCAAAAGCACCTGTTTTCGCTTTCGGCAGCCTCCGGAGCAAAAAAGACAAACGTCCAGCTTTTGCTGCCACAGCAAAGGTGCCAGCGGGGAAAAGTAATGCTGGTTCTCACTGCCTCCTGGAACCCTTTCAAATGCCACAGACAATTTGGCCCTCTCTGCTTTCCTGCGGACTCCATCCTCAAAAGCACCTGGTTTCGCTTTCGGCAGCGTCCGGAGCAAAAAAGACAAACGTCCAGCTTTTGCTGCCACAGCAAAGGTGCCAGCGGGGAAAAGTAATGCTGGTTCTCACTGCCTCCTGGAACCTGTTCAAATGCCCCAGACAATTTGGCCCTCTCTGCTTTCCTGCAGACTCCATCCTCAAAAGCACCTGTTTTCGCTTTCGGCAGCCTCCGGAGCAAAAAAGACAAACGTCCAGCTTTTGCTGCCACAGCAAAGGTGCCAGCGGGGAAAAGTAATGCTGGTTCTCACTGCCTCCTGGAACCCTTTCAAATGCCACAGACAATTTGGCCCTCTCTGCTTTCCTGCGGACTCCATCCTCAAAAGCACCTGTTTTCGCTTTCGGCAGCCTCCGGAGCAAAAAAGACAAACGTCCAGCTTTTGCTGCCACAGCAAAGGTGCCAGCTGGGAAAAGTAATGCTGGTTCTCACTGCCTCCTGGAACTCCTTCAAATGCCCCAGACAATTTGGCTCTCTCTGCTTTCCTGCGGACTCCATCCTCAAAAGCACCTGTTTTCGCTTTCGGCAGCCTCCGGAGCAAAAAAGACAAACGTCCAGCTTTTGCTGCCACAGCAAACGTGCCAGCGGGGAAAAGTAATGCTGGTTCTCACTGCCTCCTCGAACCTCTTCAAATGCCACAGACATTTTGGCCCTCTCTGCTTTCCTGCGGACTCCATCCTCAAAAGCACCTGTTTTCGCTTTCGGCAGCGTCCGGAGCAAAAAAGACAAACGTCCAGCTTTTGCTGCCACAGCAAAGGTGCCAGCGGGGAAAAGTAATGCTGGTTCTCACTGCCTCCTGGAACTCTTTCAAATGCCACAGACAATTTGGCCCTCTCTGCTTTCCTGCGGACTCCATCCTCAAAAGCACCTGTTTTCGCTTTCGGCAACCTCATGAGCAAAAAAGACAAACGTCCAGCTTTTGCTGCCACAGCAAAGGTGCCAGCGGGGAAAAGTAATGCTGGTTCTCACTGCCTCCTGGAACTCTTTCAAATGCCACAGACAATTTGGCCCTCTCTGCTTTCCTGCGGACTCCATCCTCAAAAGCACCTGTTTTCGCTTTCGGCAGCCTCCGGAGCAAAAAAGACAAACGTCCAGCTTTTGCTGCCACAGCAAAGGTGCCAGCGGGTAAAAAGTAATGCTGGTTCTCACTGCCTCCTGGAACCCTTTCAAATGCCACAGACAATTTGGCCCTCTCTGCTTTCCTGAAAAGTCTATCCTCAAAAGCACCTGTTTTCGCTTTCGGCAGCCTCCGGAGCAAAAAAGACAAACGTCCAGCTTTTGCTGCCACAACAAAGGTGCCAGCGGGGAAAAGTAATGCTGGTTCTCACTGCCTCCTGGAACCCTTTCAAATGCCCCAGACAATTTGGCCCTCTCTGCTTTCCTGCGGACTCCATCCTCAAAAGCACCTGTTTTCACTTTCGGCAACCTCATGAGCAAAAAAGACAAACGTCCAGCTTTTGCTGCCACAGCAAAGGTGCCAGCGGGGAAAAGTAATGCTGGTTCTCACTGCCTCCTGGAACCCTTTCAAATGCCACAGACAATTTGGCCCTCTCTGCTTTTCTGCGGACTCCATCCTCAAAAGCACCTGTTTTCGCTTTCGGCAGCCTCCGGAGCAAAAAAGACAAACGTCCAGCTTTTGCTGCCACAGCAAAGGTGCCAGCGGGGAAAAGTAATGCTGGTTCTCACTGCCTCCTGGAACCTCTTCAAATGCCCCAGACAATTTGGCCCTCTCTGCTTTCCTGCGGACTCCATCCTCAAAAGCACCTGGTTTCGCTTTTGGCAACCTCCGGAGCAAAAAAGACAAACGTCCAGCTTTTGCTGCCACAGCAAAGGTGCCAGCGGGGAAAAGTAATGCTGGTTCTCACTGCCTCCTGGAACCCTTTCAAATGCCCCAGACAATTTGGCCCTCTCTGCTTTCCTGCGGACTCCATACTCAAAAGCACCTGTTTTCGCTTTCGGCAGCCTCCGGAGCAAAAAAGACAAACGTCCAGCTTTTGCTGCCACAGCAAAGGTGCCAGCTGGGAAAAGTAATGCTGGTTCTCACTGCCTCCTGGAACTCCTTCAAATGCCCCAGACAATTTGGCCCTCTCTGCTTTCCTGCGGACTCCATCCTCAAAAGCACCTGTTTTCGCTCTCGGCAGCCTCCGGAGCAAAAAAGACAAACGTCCAGCCTTTGCTGCCACAACAAAGGTGCCAGCGGGGAAAAGTAATGCTGGTTCTCACTGCCTCCTGGAACCCTTTCAAATGCCCCAGACAATTTGGCCCTCTCTGCTTTCCTGCGGACTCTATCCTCAAAAGCACCTGTTTTCGCTTTCGGCAGCCTCCGGAGCAAAAAAGACAAACGTCCAGCTTTTGCTGCCACAGCAAAGGTGCCAGCGGGGAAAAGTAATGCTGGTTCTCACTACCTCCTTGAACCCTTTCAAATGCCACAGACAATTTGGCCCTCTCTGCTTTCCTGCGGACTCTATCCTCAAAAGCGCCTTTTTTCACTTTCGGCGCACTCCGGTGGTAAAAAGACAAACGTCCAGCTTTTGCTGCCACAGCAAAGGTGCCAGCGGGGAAAAGTGATGCTGGTTCTCACTGCCTCCTGGAACCCTTTCAAATGCCCCAGACAATTTGGCCCTCTCTGCTTTCCTGCGGACTCTATCCTCAAAAGCACCTGTTTTCGCTTTCGGCAGCCTCCGGAGCAAAAAAGACAAACGTCCAGCTTTTGCTGCCACAGCAAAGGTGCCAGCGGGGAAAAGTAATGCTGGTTCTCACTACCTCCTTGAACCCTTTCAAATGCCACAGACATTTTGGCCCTCTCTGCTTTCCTGCGGACTCCATCCTCAAAAGCACCTGTTTTCGCTTTCGGCAACCTCCGGAGCAAAAAAGACAAACGTCCAGCTTTTGCTGCCACAGCAAAGGTGCCAGCGGGGAAAAGTAATGCTGGTTCTCACTGCCTCCTGGAACTCTTTCAAATGCCACAGACAATTTGGCCCTCTCTGCTTTCCTGCGGACTCCATCCTCAAAAGCACCTGTTTTCGCTTTCGGCAGCCTCCGGAGCAAAAAAGACAAACGTCCAGCTTTTGCTGCCACAGCAAAGGTGCCAGCGGGGAAAAGTAATGCTGGTTCTCACTGCCTCCTGGAACCCTTTCAAATGCCACAGACAATTTGGCCCTCTCTGCTTTCCTGAAAAGTCTATCCTCAAAAGCACCTGTTTTCGCTTTCGGCAGCCTCCGGAGCAAAAAAGACAAACGTCCAGCTTTTGCTGCCACAGCAAAGGTGCCAGCGGGGAAAAGTAATGCTGGTTCTCACTGCCTCCTGGAACCTCTTCAAATGCCCCAGACAATTTGGCCCTCTCTGCTTTCCTGCGGACTCCATCCTCAAAAGCACCTGTTTTCGCTTTTGGCAACCTCCGGAGCAAAAAAGACAAACGTCCAGCTTTTGCTGCCACAGCAAAGGTGCCAGCGGGGAAAAGTAATGCTGGTTCTCACTGCCTCCTGGAACCTCTTCAAATGCCCCAGACAATTTGGCCCTCTCTGCTTTCCTGCGGACTCCATCCTCAAAAGCACCTGTTTTCGCTTTTGGCAACCTCCGGAGCAAAAAAGACAAACGTCCAGCTTTTGCTGCCACAGCAAAGGTGCCAGCGGGGAAAAGTAATGCTGGTTCTCACTGCCTCCTGGAACCCTTTCAAATGCCACAGACAATTTGGCCCTCTCTGCTTTCCTGCGGACTCCATCCTCAAAAGCACCTGTTTTCGCTTTCGGCAGCCTCCGGAGCAAAAAAGACAAACGTCCAGCTTTTGCTGCCACAGCAAAGGTGCCAGCGGGGAAAAGTAATGCTGGTTCTCACTGCCTCCTGGAACCCTTTCAAATGCCCCAGACAATTTGGCCCTCTCTGCTTTCCTGCGGACTCCATCCTCAAAAGCACCTGTTTTCGCTTTCGGCAGCCTCCGGAGCAAAAAAGAAAAACGTCCAGCTTTTGCTGCCACAGCAAACGTGCCAGCGGGGAAAAGTAATGCTGGTTCTCACTGCCTCCTGGAACCCTTTCAAATGCCACAGACAATTTGGCCCTCTCTGCTTTCCTGCGGACTCCATCCTCAAAAGCACCTGTTTTCGCTTTCGGCAGCCTCCGGAGCAAAAAAGACAAACGTCCAGCTTTTGCTGCCACAGCAAAGGTGCCAGCTGGGAAAAGTAATGCTGGTTCTCACTGCCTCCTGGAACTCCTTCAAATGCCCCAGACAATTTGGCTCTCTCTGCTTTCCTGCGGACTCCATCCTCAAAAGCACCTGTTTTCGCTTTCGGCAGCCTCCGGAGCAAAAAAGACAAACGTCCAGCTTTTGCTGCCACAGCAAACGTGCCAGCGGGGAAAAGTAATGCTGGTTCTCACTGCCTCCTGGAACCCTTTCAAATGCCACAGACATTTTGGCCCTCTCTGCTTTCCTGCGGACTCCATCCTCAAAAGCACCTGTTTTCGCTTTCGGCAGCGTCCGGAGCAAAAAAGACAAACGTCCAGCTTTTGCTGCCACAGCAAAGGTGCCAGCGGGGAAAAGTAATGCTGGTTCTCACTGCCTCCTGGAACTCTTTCAAATGCCACAGACAATTTGGCCCTCTCTGCTTTCCTGCGGACTCCATCCTCAAAAGCACCTGTTTTCGCTTTCGGCAACCTCATGAGCAAAAAAGACAAACGTCCAGCTTTTGCTGCCACAGCAAAGGTGCCAGCGGGGAAAAGTAATGCTGGTTCTCACTGCCTCCTGGAACTCTTTCAAATGCCACAGACAATTTGGCCCTCTCTGCTTTCCTGCGGACTCCATCCTCAAAAGCACCTGTTTTCGCTTTCGGCAGCCTCCGGAGCAAAAAAGACAAACGTCCAGCTTTTGCTGCCACAGCAAAGGTGCCAGCGGGTAAAAAGTAATGCTGGTTCTCACTGCCTCCTGGAACCCTTTCAAATGCCACAGACAATTTGGCCCTCTCTGCTTTCCTGAAAAGTCTATCCTCAAAAGCACCTGTTTTCGCTTTCGGCAGCCTCCGGAGCAAAAAAGACAAACGTCCAGCTTTTGCTGCCACAACAAAGGTGCCAGCGGGGAAAAGTAATGCTGGTTCTCACTGCCTCCTGGAACCCTTTCAAATGCCCCAGACAATTTGGCCCTCTCTGCTTTCCTGCGGACTCCATCCTCAAAAGCACCTGTTTTCACTTTCGGCAACCTCATGAGCAAAAAAGACAAACGTCCAGCTTTTGCTGCCACAGCAAAGGTGCCAGCGGGGAAAAGTAATGCTGGTTCTCACTGCCTCCTGGAACCCTTTCAAATGCCACAGACAATTTGGCCCTCTCTGCTTTTCTGCGGACTCCATCCTCAAAAGCACCTGTTTTCGCTTTCGGCAGCCTCCGGAGCAAAAAAGACAAACGTCCAGCTTTTGCTGCCACAGCAAAGGTGCCAGCGGGGAAAAGTAATGCTGGTTCTCACTGCCTCCTGGAACCTCTTCAAATGCCCCAGACAATTTGGCCCTCTCTGCTTTCCTGCGGACTCCATCCTCAAAAGCACCTGGTTTCGCTTTTGGCAACCTCCGGAGCAAAAAAGACAAACGTCCAGCTTTTGCTGCCACAGCAAAGGTGCCAGCGGGGAAAAGTAATGCTGGTTCTCACTGCCTCCTGGAACCCTTTCAAATGCCCCAGACAATTTGGCCCTCTCTGCTTTCCTGCGGACTCCATACTCAAAAGCACCTGTTTTCGCTTTCGGCAGCCTCCGGAGCAAAAAAGACAAACGTCCAGCTTTTGCTGCCACAGCAAAGGTGCCAGCTGGGAAAAGTAATGCTGGTTCTCACTGCCTCCTGGAACTCCTTCAAATGCCCCAGACAATTTGGCCCTCTCTGCTTTCCTGCGGACTCCATCCTCAAAAGCACCTGTTTTCGCTCTCGGCAGCCTCCGGAGCAAAAAAGACAAACGTCCAGCCTTTGCTGCCACAACAAAGGTGCCAGCGGGGAAAAGTAATGCTGGTTCTCACTGCCTCCTGGAACCCTTTCAAATGCCCCAGACAATTTGGCCCTCTCTGCTTTCCTGCGGACTCTATCCTCAAAAGCACCTGTTTTCGCTTTCGGCAGCCTCCGGAGCAAAAAAGACAAACGTCCAGCTTTTGCTGCCACAGCAAAGGTGCCAGCGGGGAAAAGTAATGCTGGTTCTCACTACCTCCTTGAACCCTTTCAAATGCCACAGACAATTTGGCCCTCTCTGCTTTCCTGCGGACTCTATCCTCAAAAGCGCCTTTTTTCACTTTCGGCGCACTCCGGTGGTAAAAAGACAAACGTCCAGCTTTTGCTGCCACAGCAAAGGTGCCAGCGGGGAAAAGTGATGCTGGTTCTCACTGCCTCCTGGAACCCTTTCAAATGCCCCAGACAATTTGGCCCTCTCTGCTTTCCTGCGGACTCTATCCTCAAAAGCACCTGTTTTCGCTTTCGGCAGCCTCCGGAGCAAAAAAGACAAACGTCCAGCTTTTGCTGCCACAGCAAAGGTGCCAGCGGGGAAAAGTAATGCTGGTTCTCACTACCTCCTTGAACCCTTTCAAATGCCACAGACATTTTGGCCCTCTCTGCTTTCCTGCGGACTCCATCCTCAAAAGCACCTGTTTTCGCTTTCGGCAACCTCCGGAGCAAAAAAGACAAACGTCCAGCTTTTGCTGCCACAGCAAAGGTGCCAGCGGGGAAAAGTAATGCTGGTTCTCACTGCCTCCTGGAACTCTTTCAAATGCCACAGACAATTTGGCCCTCTCTGCTTTCCTGCGGACTCCATCCTCAAAAGCACCTGTTTTCGCTTTCGGCAGCCTCCGGAGCAAAAAAGACAAACGTCCAGCTTTTGCTGCCACAGCAAAGGTGCCAGCGGGGAAAAGTAATGCTGGTTCTCTCTGCCTCCTGGAACCCTTTCAAATGCCACAGACAATTTGGCCCTCTCTGCTTTCCTGAAAAGTCTATCCTCAAAAGCACCTGTTTTCGCTTTCGGCAGCCTCCGGAGCAAAAAAGACAAACGTCCAGCTTTTGCTGCCACAGCAAAGGTGCCAGCGGGGAAAAGTAATGCTGGTTCTCACTGCCTCCTGGAACCTCTTCAAATGCCCCAGACAATTTGGCCCTCTCTGCTTTCCTGCGGACTCCATCCTCAAAAGCACCTGTTTTCGCTTTTGGCAACCTCCGGAGCAAAAAAGACAAACGTCCAGCTTTTGCTGCCACAGCAAAGGTGCCAGCGGGGAAAAGTAATGCTGGTTCTCACTGCCTCCTGGAACCTCTTCAAATGCCCCAGACAATTTGGCCCTCTCTGCTTTCCTGCGGACTCCATCCTCAAAAGCACCTGTTTTCGCTTTTGGCAACCTCCGGAGCAAAAAAGACAAACGTCCAGCTTTTGCTGCCACAGCAAAGGTGCCAGCGGGGAAAAGTAATGCTGGTTCTCACTGCCTCCTGGAACCCTTTCAAATGCCACAGACAATTTGGCCCTCTCTGCTTTCCTGCGGACTCCATCCTCAAAAGCACCTGTTTTCGCTTTCGGCAGCCTCCGGAGCAAAAAAGACAAACGTCCAGCTTTTGCTGCCACAGCAAAGGTGCCAGCGGGGAAAAGTAATGCTGGTTCTCACTGCCTCCTGGAACCCTTTCAAATGCCCCAGACAATTTGGCCCTCTCTGCTTTCCTGCGGACTCCATCCTCAAAAGCACCTGTTTTCGCTTTCGGCAGCCTCCGGAGCAAAAAAGAAAAACGTCCAGCTTTTGCTGCCACAGCAAACGTGCCAGCGGGGAAAAGTAATGCTGGTTCTCACTGCCTCCTGGAACCCTTTCAAATGCCACAGACAATTTGGCCCTCTCTGCTTTCCTGCGGACTCCATCCTCAAAAGCACCTGTTTTCGCTTTCGGCAACCTCCGGAGCAAAAAAGACAAACGTCCAGCTTTTGCTTCCACAGCAAAGGTGCCAGAGGGGAAAAGTAATGCTGGTTCTCACTGCCTCCTGGAACCCTTTCAAATGCCCCAGACAATTTGGCCCTCTCTGCTTTCCTGCGGACTCCATCCTCAAAAGCACCTGTTTTCGCTTTCGGCAGCCTCCGGAGCAAAAAAGAAAAACGTCCAGCTTTTGCTGCCACAGCAAACGTGCCAGCGGGGAAAAGTAATGCTGGTTCTCACTGCCTCCTGGAACCCTTTCAAATGCCACAGACAATTTGGCCCTCTCTGCTTTCCTGCGGACTCCATCCTCAAAAGCACCTGTTTTCGCTTTCGGCAACCTCCGGAGCAAAAAAGACAAACGTCCAGCTTTTGCTTCCACAGCAAAGGTGCCAGAGGGGAAAAGTAATGCTGGTTCTCACTGCCTCCTGGAACCCTTTCAAATGCCCCAGACAATTTGGCCCTCTCTGCTTTCCTGCGGACTCCATCCTCAAAAGCACCTGTTTTCGCTTTCGGCAGCCTCCGGAGCAAAAAAGACAAACGTCCAGCTTTTGCTGCCACAGCAAAGGTGCCAGCGGGGAAAAGTAATGCTGGTTCTCACTGCCTCCTGGAACCCTTTCAAATGCCACAGACAATTTGGCCCTCTCTGCTTTTCTGCGGACTCCATCCTCAAAAGCACCTGTTTTCGCTTTCGGCAGCCTCCGGAGCAAAAAAGACAAACGTCCAGCTTTTGCTGCCACAGCAAAGGTGCCAGCGGGGAAAAGTAATGCTGGTTCTCACTGCCTCCTGGAACCTCTTCAAATGCCCCAGACAATTTGGCCCTCTCTGCTTTCCTGCGGACTCCATCCTCAAAAGCACCTGTTTTCGCTTTTGGCAACCTCCGGAGCAAAAAAGACAAACGTCCAGCTTTTGCTGCCACAGCAAAGGTGCCAGCGGGGAAAAGTAATGCTGGTTCTCACTGCCTCCTGGAACCCTTTCAAATGCCACAGACAATTTGGCCCTCTCTGCTTTCCTGCGGACTCCATCCTCAAAAGCACCTGTTTTCGCTTTCGGCAGCCTCCGGAGCAAAAAAGACAAACGTCCAGCTTTTGCTGCCACAGCAAAGGTGCCAGCGGGGAAAAGTAATGCTGGTTCTCACTGCCTCCTGGAACCCTTTCAAATGCCCCAGACAATTTGGCCCTCTCTGCTTTCCTGCGGACTCCATCCTCAAAAGCACCTGTTTTCGCTTTCGGCAGCCTCCGGAGCAAAAAAGAAAAACGTCCAGCTTTTGCTGCCACAGCAAACGTGCCAGCGGGGAAAAGTAATGCTGGTTCTCACTGCCTCCTGGAACCCTTTCAAATGCCACAGACAATTTGGCCCTCTCTGCTTTCCTGCGGACTCCATCCTCAAAAGCACCTGTTTTCGCTTTCGGCAACCTCCGGAGCAAAAAAGACAAACGTCCAGCTTTTGCTTCCACAGCAAAGGTGCCAGAGGGGAAAAGTAATGCTGGTTCTCACTGCCTCCTGGAACCCTTTCAAATGCCCCAGACAATTTGGCCCTCTCTGCTTTCCTGCGGACTCCATCCTCAAAAGCACCTGTTTTCGCTTTCGGCAGCCTCCGGAGCAAAAAAGAAAAACGTCCAGCTTTTGCTGCCACAGCAAACGTGCCAGCGGGGAAAAGTAATGCTGGTTCTCACTGCCTCCTGGAACCCTTTCAAATGCCACAGACAATTTGGCCCTCTCTGCTTTCCTGCGGACTCCATCCTCAAAAGCACCTGTTTTCGCTTTCGGCAACCTCCGGAGCAAAAAAGACAAACGTCCAGCTTTTGCTTCCACAGCAAAGGTGCCAGAGGGGAAAAGTAATGCTGGTTCTCACTGCCTCCTGGAACCCTTTCAAATGCCCCAGACAATTTGGCCCTCTCTGCTTTCCTGCGGACTCCATCCTCAAAAGCACCTGTTTTCGCTTTCGGCAGCCTCCGGAGCAAAAAAGAAAAACGTCCAGCTTTTGCTGCCACAGCAAAGGTGCCAGCGGGGAAAAGTAATGCTGGTTCTCACTGCCTCCTGGAACCTCTTCAAATGCCCCAGACAATTTGGCCCTCTCTGCTTTCCTGCGGACTCCATCCTCAAAAGCACCTGTTTTCGCTTTTGGCAACCTCCGGAGCAAAAAAGACAAACGTCCAGCTTTTGCTGCCACAGCAAAGGTGCCAGCGGGGAAAAGTAATGCTGGTTCTCACTGCCTCCTGGAACCCTTTCAAATGCCCCAGACAATTTGGCCCTCTCTGCTTTCCTGCGGACTCCATCCTCAAAAGCACCTGTTTTCGCTTTCGGCAGCCTCCGGAGCAAAAAAGACAAACGTCCAGCTTTTGCTGCCACAGCAAAGGTGCCAGCGGGGAAAAGTAATGCTGGTTCTCACTGCCTCCTGGAACCCTTTCAAATGCCCCAGACAATTTGGCCCTCTCTGCTTTCCTGCGGACTCCATCCTCAAAAGCACCTGTTTTCGCTTTCGGCAGCCTCCGGAGCAAAAAAGAAAAACGTCCAGCTTTTGCTGCCACAGCAAAGGTGCCAGCGGGGAAAAGTAATGCTGGTTCTCACTGCCTCCTGGAACCCTTTCAAATGCCACAGACAATTTGGCCCTCTCTGCTTTCCTGCGGACTCCATCCTCAAAAGCACCTGTTTTCGCTTTCGGCAACCTCCGGAGCAAAAAAGACAAACGTCCAGCTTTTGCTTCCACAGCAAAGGTGCCAGAGGGGAAAAGTAATGCTGGTTCTCACTGCCTCCTGGAACCCTTTCAAATGCCACAGACAATTTGGCCCTCTCTGCTTTCCTGCGGACTCCATCCTCAAAAGCACCTGTTTTTGCTTTCAGCAGCCTCCGGAGCAAAAAAGACAAACGTCCAGCTTTTGCTGCCACAGCAAAGGTGCCAGCGGGGAAAAGTAATGCTGGTTCTCACTGCCTCCTGGAACCTCTTCAAATGCCCCAGACAATTTGGCCCTCTCTGCTTTCCTGCGGACTCCATCCTCAAAAGCACCTGTTTTCGCTTTTGGCAACCTCCGGAGCAAAAAAGACAAACGTCCAGCTTTTGCTGCCACAGCAAAGGTGCCAGCGGGGAAAAGTAATGCTGGTTCTCACTGCCTCCTGGAACCCTTTCAAATGCCACAGACAATTTGGCCCTCTCTGCTTTCCTGCGGACTCCATCCTCAAAAGCACCTGTTTTCGCTTTCGGCAGCCTCCGGAGCAAAAAAGACAAACGTCCAGCTTTTGCTGCCACAGCAAAGGTGCCAGCGGGGAAAAGTAATGCTGGTTCTCACTGCCTCCTGGAACCCTTTCAAATGCCACAGACAATTTGGCCCTCTCTGCTTTCCTGTGGACTCCATCCTCAAAAGCACCTGTTTTCGCTTTCGGCAGCCTCCGGAGCAAAAAAGACAAACGTCCAGCTTTTGCTGCCACAGCAAAGGTGCCAGCGGGGAAAAGTAATGCTGGTTCTCACTGCCTCCTGGAACCCTTTCAAATGCCACAGACAATTTGGCCCTCTCTGCTTTCCTGCGGACTCCATCCTCAAAAGCACCTGTTTTCGCTTTCGGCAGCGTCCGGAGCAAAAAAGACAAACGTCCAGCTTTTGCTGCCACAGCAAAGGTGCCAGCAGGGAAAAGTAATGCTGGTTCTCACTGCCTCCTGGAACCTCTTCAAATGCCCCAGACAATTTGGCCCTCTCTGCTTTCCTGCGGACTCCATCCTCAAAAGCACCTGTTTTCGCTTTCGGCAGCCTCCGGAGCAAAAAAGACAAACGTCCAGCTTTTGCTGCCACAGCAAAGGTGCCAGCGGGGAAAAGTGATGCTGGTTCTCACTGCCTCCTGGAACCCTTTCAAATGCCACAGACAATTTGGCCCTCTCTGCTTTCCTGCGGACTCCATCCTCAAAAGCACCTGTTTTCGCTTTCGGCAGCCTCCGGAGCAAAAAAGACAAACGTCCAGCTTTTGCTGCCACAGCAAAGGTGCCAGCTGGGAAAAGTAATGCTGGTTCTCACTGCCTCCTGGAACTCCTTCAAATGCCCCAGACAATTTGGCTCTCTCTGCTTTCCTGCGGACTCCATCCTCAAAAGCACCTGTTTTCGCTTTCGGCAGCCTCCGGAGCAAAAAAGACAAACGTCCAGCTTTTGCTGCCACAGCAAAGGTGCCAGCGGGGAAAAGTAATGCTGGTTCTCACTGCCTCCTCGAACCTCTTCAAATGCCACAGACATTTTGGCCCTCTCTGCTTTCCTGCGGACTCCATCCTCAAAAGCACCTGTTTTCGCTTTCGGCAGCGTCCGGAGCAAAAAAGACAAACGTCCAGCTTTTGCTGCCACAGCAAAGGTGCCAGCGGGGAAAAGTAATGCTGGTTCTCACTGCCTCCTGGAACTCTTTCAAATGCCACAGACAATTTGGCCCTCTCTGCTTTCCTGCGGACTCCATCCTCAAAAGCACCTGTTTTCGCTTTCGGCAACCTCATGAGCAAAAAAGACAAACGTCCAGCTTTTGCTGCCACAGCAAAGGTGCCAGCGGGGAAAAGTAATGCTGGTTCTCACTGCCTCCTGGAACTCTTTCAAATGCCACAGACAATTTGGCCCTCTCTGCTTTCCTGCGGACTCCATCCTCAAAAGCACCTGTTTTCGCTTTCGGCAGCCTCCGGAGCAAAAAAGACAAACGTCCAGCTTTTGCTGCCACAGCAAAGGTGCCAGCGGGGAAAAGTAATGCTGGTTCTCACTGCCTCCTGGAACCCTTTCAAATGCCACAGACAATTTGGCCCTCTCTGCTTTCCTGAAAAGTCTATCCTCAAAAGCACCTGTTTTCGCTTTCGGCAGCCTCCGGAGCAAAAAAGACAAACGTCCAGCTTTTGCTGCCACAACAAAGGTGCCAGCGGGGAAAAGTAATGCTGGTTCTCACTGCCTCCTGGAACCCTTTCAAATGCCACAGACAATTTGGCCCTCTCTGCTTTCCTGCGGACTCCATCCTCAAAAGCACCTGTTTTCGCTTTCGGCAACCTCATGAGCAAAAAAGACAAACGTCCAGCTTTTGCTGCCACAGCAAAGGTGCCAGCGGGGAAAAGTAATGCTGGTTCTCACTGCCTCCTGGAACCCTTTCAAATGCCACAGACAATTTGGCCCTCTCTGCTTTTCTGCGGACTCCATCCTCAAAAGCACCTGTTTTCGCTTTCGGCAGCCTCCGGAGCAAAAAAGACAAACGTCCAGCTTTTGCTGCCACAGCAAAGGTGCCAGCGGGGAAAAGTAATGCTGGTTCTCACTGCCTCCTGGAACCTCTTCAAATGCCCCAGACAATTTGGCCCTCTCTGCTTTCCTGCGGACTCCATCCTCAAAAGCACCTGTTTTCGCTTTTGGCAACCTCCGGAGCAAAAAAGACAAACGTCCAGCTTTTGCTGCCACAGCAAAGGTGCCAGCGGGGAAAAGTAATGCTGGTTCTCACTGCCTCCTGGAACCCTTTCAAATGCCCCAGACAATTTGGCCCTCTCTGCTTTCCTGCGGACTCCATACTCAAAAGCACCTGTTTTCGCTTTCGGCAGCCTCCGGAGCAAAAAAGACAAACGTCCAGCTTTTGCTGCCACAGCAAAGGTGCCAGCTGGGAAAAGTAATGCTGGTTCTCACTGCCTCCTGGAACTCCTTCAAATGCCCCAGACAATTTGGCCCTCTCTGCTTTCCTGCGGACTCCATCCTCAAAAGCACCTGTTTTCGCTTTCGGCAGCCTCCGGAGCAAAAAAGACAAACGTCCAGCCTTTGCTGCCACAACAAAGGTGCCAGCGGGGAAAAGTAATGCTGGTTCTCACTGCCTCCTGGAACCCTTTCAAATGCCCCAGACAATTTGGCCCTCTCTGCTTTCCTGTGGACTCTATCCTCAAAAGCACCTGTTTTCGCTTTCGGCAGCCTCCGGAGCAAAAAAGACAAACGTCCAGCTTTTGCTGCCACAGCAAAGGTGCCAGCGGGGAAAAGTAATGCTGGTTCTCACTACCTCCTTGAACCCTTTCAAATGCCACAGACAATTTGGCCCTCTCTGCTTTCCTGCGGACTCCATCCTCAAAAGCACCTGTTTTCGCTTTCGGCAACCTCCGGAGCAAAAAAGACAAACGTCCAGCTTTTGCTGCCACAGCAAAGGTGCCAGCGGGGAAAAGTAATGCTGGTTCTCACTGCCTCCTGGAACCCTTTCAAATGCCCCAGACAATTTGGCCCTCTCTGCTTTCCTGCGGACTCCATCCTCAAAAGCACCTGTTTTCGCTTTCGGCAGCCTCCGGAGCAAAAAAGACAAACGTCCAGCTTTTGCTGCCACAGCAAAGGTGCCAGCGGGGAAAAGTAATGCTGGTTCTCACTGCCTCCTGGAACCCTTTCAAATGCCACAGACAATTTGGCCCTCTCTGCTTTCCTGCGGACTCCATCCTCAAAAGCACCTGTTTTTGCTTTCGGCAGCCTCCGGAGCAAAAAAGACAAACGTCCAGCTTTTGCTGCCACAGCAAAGGTGCCAGCGGGGAAAAGTAATGCTGGTTCTCACTGCCTCCTGGAACCTCTTCAAATGCCCCAGACAATTTGGCCCTCTCTGCTTTCCTGCGGACTCCATCCTCAAAAGCACCTGTTTTCGCTTTTGGCAACCTCCGGAGCAAAAAAGACAAACGTCCAGCTTTTGCTGCCACAGCAAAGGTGCCAGCGGGGAAAAGTAATGCTGGTTCTCACTGCCTCCTGGAACCCTTTCAAATGCCACAGACAATTTGGCCCTCTCTGCTTTCCTGCGGACTCCATCCTCAAAAGCACCTGTTTTCGCTTTCGGCAGCCTCCGGAGCAAAAAAGACAAACGTCCAGCTTTTGCTGCCACAGCAAAGGTGCCAGCGGGGAAAAGTAATGCTGGTTCTCACTGCCTCCTGGAACCCTTTCAAATGCCACAGACAATTTGGCCCTCTCTGCTTTCCTGTGGACTCCATCCTCAAAAGCACCTGTTTTCGCTTTCGGCAGCCTCCGGAGCAAAAAAGACAAACGTCCAGCTTTTGCTGCCACAGCAAAGGTGCCAGGGGGAAAAGTAATGCTGGTTCTCACTGCCTCCTGGAACCCTTTCAAATGCCACAGACAATTTGGCCCTCTCTGCTTTCCTGCGGACTCCATCCTCAAAAGCACCTGTTTTCGCTTTCGGCAGCCTCCGGAGCAAAAAAGACAAACGTCCAGCCTTTGCTGCCACAACAAAGGTGCCAGCGGGGAAAAGTAATGCTGGTTCTCACTGCCTCCTGGAACCCTTTCAAATGCCCCAGACAATTTGGCCCTCTCTGCTTTCCTGCGGACTCTATCCTCAAAAGCACCTGTTTTCGCTTTCGGCAGCCTCCGGAGCAAAAAAGACAAACGTCCAGCTTTTGCTGCCACAGCAAAGGTGCCAGCGGGGAAAAGTAATGCTGGTTCTCACTACCTCCTTGAACCCTTTCAAATGCCACAGACAATTTGGCCCTCTCTGCTTTCCTGCGGACTCTATCCTCAAAAGCGCCTTTTTTCACTTTCGGCGCACTCCGGTGGTAAAAAGACAAACGTCCAGCTTTTGCTGCCACAGCAAAGGTGCCAGCGGGGAAAAGTGATGCTGGTTCTCACTGCCTCCTGGAACCCTTTCAAATGCCCCAGACAATTTGGCCCTCTCTGCTTTCCTGCGGACTCTATCCTCAAAAGCACCTGTTTTCGCTTTCGGCAGCCTCCGGAGCAAAAAAGACAAACGTCCAGCTTTTGCTGCCACAGCAAAGGTGCCAGCGGGGAAAAGTAATGCTGGTTCTCACTACCTCCTTGAACCCTTTCAAATGCCACAGACAATTTGGCCCTCTCTGCTTTCCTGCGGACTCCATCCTCAAAAGCACCTGTTTTCGCTTTCGGCAACCTCGGGAGCAAAAAAGACAAACGTCCAGCTTTTGCTGCCACAGCAAAGGTGCCAGCGGGGAAAAGTAATGCTGGTTCTCACTGCCTCCTGGAACCCTTTCAAATGCCCCAGACAATTTGGCCCTCTCTGCTTTCCTGCGGACTCCATCCTCAAAAGCACCTGTTTTCGCTTTCGGCAGCCTCCGGAGCAAAAAAGACAAACGTCCAGCTTTTGCTGCCACAGCAAAGGTGCCAGCGGGGAAAAGTAATGCTGGTTCTCACTGCCTCCTGGAACCCTTTCAAATGCCCCAGACAATTAAGCCCTCTCTGCTTTCCTGCGGACTCTATCCTCAAAAGCGCCTTTTTTCACTTTTGGCGCACTCCGGTGGTAAAAAGACAAACGTCCAGCTTTTGCTGCCACAGCAAAGGTGCCAGCGGGGAAAAGTGATGCTGGTTCTCACTGCCTCCTGGAACTCTTTCAAATGCCACAGACAATTTGGCCCTCTCTGCTTTCCTGCGGACTCCATCCTCAAAAGCACCTGTTTTCGCTTTCGGCAGCCTCCGGAGCAAAAAAGACAAACGTCCAGCCTTTGCTGCCACAACAAAGGTGCCAGCGGGAAAAAGTAATGCTGGTTCTCACTGCCTCCTGGAACCCTTTCAAATGCCCCAGACAATTTGGCCCTCTCTGCTTTCCTGCGGACTCTATCCTCAAAAGCACCTGTTTTCGCTTTCGGCAGCCTCCGGAGCAAAAAAGACAAACGTCCAGCTTTTGCTGCCACAGCAAAGGTGCCAGCGGGGAAAAGTAATGCTGGTTCTCACTACCTCCTTGAACCCTTTCAAATGCCACAGACAATTTGGCCCTCTCTGCTTTCCTGCGGACTCCATCCTCAAAAGCACCTGTTTTCGCTTTCGGCAACCTCCGGAGCAAAAAAGACAAACGTCCAGCTTTTGCTGCCACAGCAAAGGTGCCAGCGGGGAAAAGTAATGCTGGTTCTCACTGCCTCCTGGAACCCTTTCAAATGCCACAGACAATTTGGCCCTCTCTGCTTTCCTGCGGACTCCATCCTCAAAAGCACCTGTTTTCGCTTTCGGCAGCCTCCGGAGCAAAAAAGACAAACGTCCAGCTTTTGCTGCCACAGCAAAGGTGCCAGCGGGGAAAAGTAATGCTGGTTCTCACTGCCTCCTGGAACCCTTTCAAATGCCACAGACAATTTGGCCCTCTCTGCTTTCCTGCGGACTCCATCCTCAAAAGCACCTGTTTTTGCTTTCGGCAGCCTCCGGAGCAAAAAAGACAAACGTCCAGGTTTTGCTGCCACAGCAAAGGTGCCAGCGGGGAAAAGTAATGCTGGTTCTCACTGCCTCCTGGAACCTCTTCAAATGCCCCAGACAATTTGGCCCTCTCTGCTTTCCTGCGGACTCCATCCTCAAAAGCACCTGTTTTCGCTTTTGGCAACCTCCGGAGCAAAAAAGACAAACGTCCAGCTTTTGCTGCCACAGCAAAGGTGCCAGCGGGGAAAAGTAATGCTGGTTCTCACTGCCTCCTGGAACCCTTTCAAATGCCACAGACAATTTGGCCCTCTCTGCTTTCCTGCGGACTCCATCCTCAAAAGCACCTGTTTTCGCTTTCGGCAGCCTCCGGAGCAAAAAAGACAAACGTCCAGCTTTTGCTGCCAGAGCAAAGGTGCCAGCGGGGAAAAGTAATGCTGGTTCTCACTGCCTCCTGGAACCCTTTCAAATGCCACAGACAATTTGGCCCTCTCTGCTTTCCTGTGGACTCCATCCTCAAAAGCACCTGTTTTCGCTTTCGGCAGCCTCCGGAGCAAAAAAGACAAACGTCCAGCTTTTGCTGCCACAGCAAAGGTGCCAGCGGGGAAAAGTAATGCTGGTTCTCACTGCCTCCTGGAACCCTTTCAAATGCCACAGACAATTTGGCCCTCTCTGCTTTCCTGCGGACTCCATCCTCAAAAGCACCTGTTTTCGCTTTCGGCAGCGTCCGGAGCAAAAAAGACAAACGTCCAGCTTTTGCTGCCACAGCAAAGGTGCCAGCGGGGAAAAGTAATGCTGGTTCTCACTGCCTCCTGGAACCTGTTCAAATGCCCCAGACAATTTGGCCCTCTCTGCTTTCCTGCGGACTCCATCCTCAAAAGCACCTGTTTTCGCTTTCGGCAGCCTCCGGAGCAAAAAAGACAAACGTCCAGCTTTTGCTGCCACAGCAAAGGTGCCAGCGGGGAAAAGTAATGCTGGTTCTCACTGCCTCCTGGAACCCTTTCAAATGCCACAGACAATTTGGCCCTCTCTGCTTTCCTGCGGACTCCATCCTCAAAAGCACCTGTTTTCGCTTTCGGCAGCCTCCGGAGCAAAAAAGACAAACGTCCAGCTTTTGCTGCCACAGCAAAGGTGCCAGCTGGGAAAAGTAATGCTGGTTCTCACTGCCTCCTGGAACTCCTTCAAATGCCCCAGACAATTTGGCTCTCTCTGCTTTCCTGCGGACTCCATCCTCAAAAGCACCTGTTTTCGCTTTCAGCAGCCTCCGGAGCAAAAAAGACAAACGTCCAGCTTTTGCTGCCACAGCAAACGTGCCAGCGGGGAAAAGTAATGCTGGTTCTCACTGCCTCCTGGAACCTCTTCAAATGCCACAGACATTTTGGCCCTCTCTGCTTTCCTGCGGACTCCATCCTCAAAAGCACCTGTTTTCGCTTTCGGCAACCTCATGAGCAAAAAAGACAAACGTCCAGCTTTTGCTGCCACAGCAAAGGTGCCAGCGGGGAAAAGTAATGCTGGTTCTCACTGCCTCCTGGAACTCTTTCAAATGCCACAGACAATTTGGCCCTCTCTGCTTTCCTGCGGACTCCATCCTCAAAAGCACCTGTTTTCGCTTTCGGCAGCCTCCGGAGCAAAAAAGACAAACGTCCAGCTTTTGCTGCCACAGCAAAGGTGCCAGCGGGGAAAAGTAATGCTGGTTCTCACTGCCTCCTGGAACCCTTTCAAATGCCACAGACAATTTGGCCCTCTCTGCTTTCCTGTGGACTCCATTCTCAAAAGCACCTGTTTTCGCTTTCGGCAGCCTCCGGAGCAAAAAAGACAAACGTCCAGCCTTTGCTGCCACAACAAAGGTGCCAGCGGGGAAAAGTAATGCTGGTTCTCACTGCCTCCTGGAACCCTTTCAAATGCCCCAGACAATTTGGCCCTCTCTGCTTTCCTGCGGACTCTATCCTCAAAAGCACCTGTTTTTGCTTTCGGCAGCCTCCGGAGCAAAAAAGACAAACGTCCAGCTTTTGCTGCCACAGCAAAGGTGCCAGCGGGGAAAAGTAATGCTGGTTCTCACTACCTCCTTGAACCCTTTCAAATGCCACAGACAATTTGGCCCTCTCTGCTTTCCTGCGGACTCTATCCTCAAAAGCGCCTTTTTTCACTTTCGGCGCACTCCGGTGGTAAAAAGACAAACGTCCAGCTTTTGCTGCCACAGCAAAGGTGCCAGCGGGGAAAAGTGATGCTGGTTCTCACTGCCTCCTTGAACTCTTTCAAATGCCACAGACAATTTGGCCCTCTCTGCTTTCCTGCGGACTCCATCCTCAAAAGCACCTGTTTTCGCTTTCGGCAGCCTCCGGAGCAAAAAAGACAAACGTCCAGCCTTTGCTGCCACAACAAAGGTGCCAGCGGGGAAAAGTAATGCTGGTTCTCACTGCCTCCTGGAACCCTTTCAAATGCCCCAGACAATTTGGCCCTCTCTGCTTTCCTGCGGACTCCATCCTCAAAAGCACTTGTTTTCGCTTTCGGCAACCTCATGAGCAAAAAAGACAAACGTCCAGCTTTTGCTGCCACAGCAAAGGTGCCAGCGGGGAAAAGTAATGCTGGTTCTCACTGCCTCCTGGAACTCTTTCAAATGCCACAGACAATTTGGCCCTCTCTGCTTTCCTGCGGACTCCATCCTCAAAAGCACCTGTTTTCGCTTTCGGCAGCCTCCGGAGCAAAAAAGACAAACGTCCAGCTTTTGCTGCCACAGCAAAGGTGCCAGCGGGGAAAAGTAATGCTGGTTCTCACTGCCTCCTGGAACCCTTTCAAATGCCACAGACAATTTGGCCCTCTCTGCTTTCCTGTGGACTCCATTCTCAAAAGCACCTGTTTTCGCTTTCGGCAGCCTCCGGAGCAAAAAAGACAAACGTCCAGCCTTTGCTGCCACAACAAAGGTGCCAGCGGGGAAAAGTAATGCTGGTTCTCACTGCCTCCTGGAACCCTTTCAAATGCCCCAGACAATTTGGCCCTCTCTGCTTTCCTGCGGACTCTATCCTCAAAAGCACCTGTTTTCGCTTTCGGCAGCCTCCGGAGCAAAAAAGACAAACGTCCAGCTTTTGCTGCCACAGCAAAGGTGCCAGCGGGGAAAAGTAATGCTGGTTCTCACTACCTCCTTGAACCCTTTCAAATGCCACAGACAATTTGGCCCTCTCTGCTTTCCTGCGGACTCTATCCTCAAAAGCGCCTTTTTTCACTTTCGGCGCACTCCGGTGGTAAAAAAACAAACGTCCAGCTTTTGCTGCCACAGCAAAGGTGCCAGCGGGGAAAAGTGATGCTGGTTCTCACTGCCTCCTTGAACTCTTTCAAATGCCACAGACAATTTGGCCCTCTCTGCTTTCCTGCGGACTCCATCCTCAAAAGCACCTGTTTTCGCTTTCGGCAGCCTCCGGAGCAAAAAAGACAAACGTCCAGCCTTTGCTGCCACAACAAAGGTGCCAGCGGGGAAAAGTAATGCTGGTTCTCACTGCCTCCTGGAACCCTTTCAAATGCCCCAGACAATTTGGCCCTCTCTGCTTTCCTGCGGACTCTATCCTCAAAAGCACCTGTTTTCGCTTTCGGCAGCCTCCGGAGCAAAAAAGACAAACGTCCAGCTTTTGCTGCCACAGCAAAGGTGCCAGCGGGGAAAAGTAATGCTGGTTCTCACTACCTCCTTGAACCCTTTCAAATGCCACAGACAATTTGGCCCTCTCTGCTTTCCTGCGGACTCCATCCTCAAAAGCACCTGTTTTCGCTTTCGGCAACCTCCGGAGCAAAAAAGACAAACGTCCAGCTTTTGCTGCCACAGCAAAGGTGCCAGCGGGGAAAAGTAATGCTGGTTCTCACTGCCTCCTGGAACCCTTTCAAATGCCACAGACAATTTGGCCCTCTCTGCTTTCCTGCGGACTCCATCCTCAAAAGCACCTGTTTTCGCTTTCGGCAGCCTCCGGAGCAAAAAAGACAAACGTCCAGCTTTTGCTGCCACAGCAAAGGTGCCAGCGGGGAAAAGTAATGCTGGTTCTCACTGCCTCCTGGAACCCTTTCAAATGCCCCAGACAATTAAGCCCTCTCTGCTTTCCTGCGGACTCTATCCTCAAAAGCGCCTTTTTTCACTTTCGGCGCACTCCGGTGGTAAAAAGACAAACGTCCAGCTTTTGCTGCCACAGCAAAGGTGCCAGCGGGGAAAAGTGATGCTGGTTCTCACTGCCTCCTGGAACCCTTTCAAATGCCACAGACAATTTGGCCCTCTCTGCTTTCCTGCGGACTCTATCCTCAAAAGCACCTGTTTTCGCTTTCGGCAGCCTCCGGAGCAAAAAAGACAAACGTCCAGCTTTTGCTACCACAGCAAAGGTGCCAGCGGGGAAAAGTAATGCTGGTTCTCACTACCTCCTTGAACCCTTTCAAATGCCACAGACAATTTGGCCCTCTCTGCTTTCCTGCGGACTCCATCCTCAAAAGCACCTGTTTTCGCTTTCGGCAACCTCCGGAGCAAAAAAGACAAACGTCCAGCTTTTGCTGCCACAGCAAAGGTGCCAGCGGGGAAAAGTAATGCTGGTTCTCACTGCCTCCTGGAACCCTTTCAAATGCCACAGACAATTTGGCCCTCTCTGCTTTCCTGCGGACTCCATCCTCAAAAGCACCTGTTTTCGCTTTCGGCAACCTCCGGAGCAAAAAAGACAAACGTCCAGCTTTTGCTGCCACAGCAAAGGTGCCAGCGGGGAAAAGTAATGCTGGTTCTCACTGCCTCCTGGAACCCTTTCAAATGCCCCAGACAATTTGGCCCTCTCTGCTTTCCTGCGGACTCCATCCTCAAAAGCACCTGTTTTCGCTTTCGGCAGCCTCCGGAGCAAAAAAGACAAACGTCCAGCTTTTGCTGCCACAGCAAAGGTGCCAGCGGGGAAAAGTAATGCTGGTTCTCACTGCCTCCTGGAACCCTTTCAAATGCCCCAGACAATTTGGCCCTCTCTGCTTTCCTGCGGACTCCATCCTCAAAAGCACCTGTTTTCGCTTTCGGCAGCCTCCGGAGCAAAAAAGACAAACGTCCAGCTTTTGCTGCCACAGCAAAGGTGCCAGCGGGGAAAAGTAATGCTGGTTCTCACTGCCTCCTGGAACCCTTTCAAATGCCCCAGACAATTTGGCCCTCTCTGCTTTCCTGCGGACTCCATCCTCAAAAGCACCTGTTTTCGCTTTCGGCAGCCTCCGGAGCAAAAAAGACAAACGTCCAGCTTTTGCTGCCACAGCAAAGGTGCCAGCGGGGAAAAGTAATGCTGGTTCTCACTGCCTCCTGGAACCCTTTCAAATGCCACAGACAATTTGGCCCTCTCTGCTTTCCTGCGGACTCCATCCTCAAAAGCACCTGTTTTCGCTTTCGGCAACCTCCGGAGCAAAAAAGACAAACGTCCAGCTTTTGCTTCCACAGCAAAGGTGCCAGAGGGGAAAAGTAATGCTGGTTCTCACTGCCTCCTGGAACCCTTTCAAATGCCACAGACAATTTGGCCCTCTCTGCTTTCCTGCGGACTCCATCCTCAAAAGCACCTGTTTTTGCTTTCGGCAGCCTCCGGAGCAAAAAAGACAAACGTCCAGCTTTTGCTGCCACAGCAAAGGTGCCAGCGGGGAAAAGTAATGCTGGTTCTCACTGCCTCCTGGAACCTCTTCAAATGCCCCAGACAATTTGGCCCTCTCTGCTTTCCTGCGGACTCCATCCTCAAAAGCACCTGTTTTCGCTTTCGGCAACCTCCGGAGCAAAAAAGACAAACGTCCAGCTTTTGCTGCCACAGCAAAGGTGCCAGCGGGGAAAAGTAATGCTGGTTCTCACTGCCTCCTGGAACCCTTTCAAATGCCCCAGACAATTTGGCCCTCTCTGCTTTCCTGCGGACTCCATCCTCAAAAGCACCTGTTTTCGCTTTCGGCAGCCTCCGGAGCAAAAAAGACAAACGTCCAGCTTTTGCTGCCACAGCAAAGGTGCCAGCGGGGAAAAGTAATGCTGGTTCTCACTGCCTCCTGGAACCCTTTCAAATGCCACAGACAATTTGGCCCTCTCTGCTTTCCTGTGGACTCCATCCTCAAAAGCACCTGTTTTCGCTTTCGGCAGCCTCCGGAGCAAAAAAGACAAACGTCCAGCTTTTGCTGCCACAGCAAAGGTGCCAGCGGGGAAAAGTAATGCTGGTTCTCACTGCCTCCTGGAACCCTTTCAAATGCCCCAGACAATTTGGCCCTCTCTGCTTTCCTGCGGACTCCATCCTCAAAAGCACCTGTTTTCGCTTTCGGCAGCGTCCGGAGCAAAAAAGACAAACGTCCAGCTTTTGCTGCCACAGCAAAGGTGCCAGCGGGGAAAAGTAATGCTGGTTCTCACTGCCTCCTGGAACCCTTTCAAATGCCCCAGACAATTTGGCCCTCTCTGCTTTCCTGCGGACTCCATCCTCAAAAGCACCTGTTTTCGCTTTCGGCAGCGTCCGGAGCAAAAAAGACAAACGTCCAGCTTTTGCTGCCACAGCAAAGGTGCCAGCGGGGAAAAGTAATGCTGGTTCTCACTGCCTCCTGGAACCTGTTCAAATGCCCCAGACAATTTGGCCCTCTCTGCTTTCCTGCGGACTCCATCCTCAAAAGCACCTGTTTTCGCTTTCGGCAGCCTCCGGAGCAAAAAAGACAAACGTCCAGCTTTTGCTGCCACAGCAAAGGTGCCAGCGGGGAAAAGTAATGCTGGTTCTCACTGCCTCCTGGAACCCTTTCAAATGCCACAGACAATTTGGCCCTCTCTGCTTTCCTGCGGACTCCATCCTCAAAAGCACCTGTTTTCGCTTTCGGCAGCCTCCGGAGCAAAAAAGACAAACGTCCAGCTTTTGCTGCCACAGCAAAGGTGCCAGCTGGGAAAAGTAATGCTGGTTCTCACTGCCTCCTGGAACTCCTTCAAATGCCCCAGACAATTTGGCTCTCTCTGCTTTCCTGCGGACTCCATCCTCAAAAGCACCTGTTTTCGCTTTCGGCAGCCTCCGGAGCAAAAAAGACAAACGTCCAGCTTTTGCTGCCACAGCAAACGTGCCAGCGGGGAAAAGTAATGCTGGTTCTCACTGCCTCCTGGAACCTCTTCAAATGCCACAGACAATTTGGCCCTCTCTGCTTTCCTGCGGACTCCATCCTCAAAAGCACCTGTTTTCGCTTTCGGCAACCTCCGGAGCAAAAAAGACAAACGTCCAGCTTTTGCTGCCACAGCAAAGGTGCCAGCGGGGAAAAGTAATGCTGGTTCTCACTGCCTCCTGGAACCCTTTCAAATGCCCCAGACAATTTGGCCCTCTCTGCTTTCCTGCGGACTCCATCCTCAAAAGCACCTGTTTTCGCTTTCGGCAGCCTCCGGAGCAAAAAAGACAAACGTCCAGCTTTTGCTGCCACAGCAAAGGTGCCAGCGGGGAAAAGTAATGCTGGTTCTCACTGCCTCCTGGAACCCTTTCAAATGCCCCAGACAATTTGGCCCTCTCTGCTTTCCTGCGGACTCCATCCTCAAAAGCACCTGTTTTCGCTTTCGGCAGCCTCCGGAGCAAAAAAGACAAACGTCCAGCTTTTGCTGCCACAGCAAAGGTGCCAGCGGGGAAAAGTAATGCTGGTTCTCACTGCCTCCTGGAACCCTTTCAAATGCCACAGACAATTTGGCCCTCTCTGCTTTCCTGCGGACTCCATCCTCAAAAGCACCTGTTTTCGCTTTCGGCAACCTCCGGAGCAAAAAAGACAAACGTCCAGCTTTTGCTTCCACAGCAAAGGTGCCAGAGGGGAAAAGTAATGCTGGTTCTCACTGCCTCCTGGAACCCTTTCAAATGCCCCAGACAATTTGGCCCTCTCTGCTTTCCTGCGGACTCCATCCTCAAAAGCACCTGTTTTTGCTTTCGGCAGCCTCCGGAGCAAAAAAGACAAACGTCCAGCTTTTGCTGCCACAGCAAAGGTGCCAGCGGGGAAAAGTAATGCTGGTTCTCACTGCCTCCTGGAACCTCTTCAAATGCCCCAGACAATTTGGCCCTCTCTGCTTTCCTGCGGACTCCATCCTCAAAAGCACCTGTTTTCGCTTTTGGCAACCTCCGGAGCAAAAAAGACAAACGTCCAGCTTTTGCTGCCACAGCAAAGGTGCCAGCGGGGAAAAGTAATGCTGGTTCTCACTGCCTCCTGGAACCTCTTCAAATGCCCCAGACAATTTGGCCCTCTCTGCTTTCCTGCGGACTCCATCCTCAAAAGCACCTGTTTTCGCTTTCGGCAGCCTCCGGAGCAAAAAAGACAAACGTCCAGCTTTTGCTGCCACAGCAAAGGTGCCAGCGGGGAAAAGTAATGCTGGTTCTCACTGCCTCCTGGAACCCTTTCAAATGCCACAGACAATTTGGCCCTCTCTGCTTTCCTGTGGACTCCATCCTCAAAAGCACCTGTTTTCGCTTTCGGCAGCCTCCGGAGCAAAAAAGACAAACGTCCAGCTTTTGCTGCCACAGCAAAGGTGCCAGCGGGGAAAAGTAATGCTGGTTCTCACTGCCTCCTGGAACCCTTT
Source organism: Vanellus vanellus (assembly GCF_965231255.1). Lineage (NCBI taxonomy): Eukaryota > Metazoa > Chordata > Aves > Charadriiformes > Charadriidae > Vanellus > Vanellus vanellus. The sequence continues at coordinate 95,722 of NW_028128882.1, forward strand.
CAAATGCCACAGACAATTTGGCCCTCTCTGCTTTCCTGCGGACTCCATCCTCAAAAGCACCTGTTTTCGCTTTCGGCAGCGTCCGGAGCAAAAAAGACAAACGTCCAGCTTTTGCTGCCACAGCAAAGGTGCCAGCGGGGAAAAGTAATGCTGGTTCTCACTGCCTCCTGGAACCTGTTCAAATGCCCCAGACAATTTGGCCCTCTCTGCTTTCCTGCGGACTCCATCCTCAAAAGCACCTGTTTTCGCTTTCGGCAGCCTCCGGAGCAAAAAAGACAAACGTCCAGCTTTTGCTGCCACAGCAAAGGTGCCAGCGGGGAAAAGTAATGCTGGTTCTCACTGCCTCCTGGAACCCTTTCAAATGCCACAGACAATTTGGCCCTCTCTGCTTTCCTGCGGACTCCATCCTCAAAAGCACCTGTTTTCGCTTTCGGCAGCCTCCGGAGCAAAAAAGACAAACGTCCAGCTTTTGCTGCCACAGCAAAGGTGCCAGCTGGGAAAAGTAATGCTGGTTCTCACTGCCTCCTGGAACTCCTTCAAATGCCCCAGACAATTTGGCTCTCTCTGCTTTCCTGCGGACTCCATCCTCAAAAGCACCTGTTTTCGCTTTCGGCAGCCTCCGGAGCAAAAAAGACAAACGTCCAGCTTTTGCTGCCACAGCAAAGGTGCCAGCGGGGAAAAGTAATGCTGGTTCTCACTGCCTCCTGGAACTCTTTCAAATGCCACAGACAATTTGGCCCTCTCTGCTTTCCTGCGGACTCCATCCTCAAAAGCACCTGTTTTCGCTTTCGGCAACCTCATGAGCAAAAAAGACAAACGTCCAGCTTTTGCTGCCACAGCAAAGGTGCCAGCGGGGAAAAGTAATGCTGGTTCTCACTGCCTCCTGGAACCCTTTCAAATGCCACAGACAATTTGGCCCTCTCTGCTTTCCTGCGGACTCCATCCTCAAAAGCACCTGTTTTCGCTTTCGGCAACCTCCGGAGCAAAAAAGACAAACGTCCAGCTTTTGCTTCCACAGCAAAGGTGCCAGAGGGGAAAAGTAATGCTGGTTCTCACTGCCTCCTGGAACCCTTTCAAATGCCCCAGACAATTTGGCCCTCTCTGCTTTCCTGCGGACTCCATCCTCAAAAGCACCTGTTTTTGCTTTCGGCAGCCTCCGGAGCAAAAAAGACAAACGTCCAGCTTTTGCTGCCACAGCAAAGGTGCCAGCGGGGAAAAGTAATGCTGGTTCTCACTGCCTCCTGGAACCTCTTCAAATGCCCCAGACAATTTGGCCCTCTCTGCTTTCCTGCGGACTCCATCCTCAAAAGCACCTGTTTTCGCTTTTGGCAACCTCCGGAGCAAAAAAGACAAACGTCCAGCTTTTGCTGCCACAGCAAAGGTGCCAGCGGGGAAAAGTAATGCTGGTTCTCACTGCCTCCTGGAACCTCTTCAAATGCCCCAGACAATTTGGCCCTCTCTGCTTTCCTGCGGACTCCATCCTCAAAAGCACCTGTTTTCGCTTTCGGCAGCCTCCGGAGCAAAAAAGACAAACGTCCAGCTTTTGCTGCCACAGCAAAGGTGCCAGCGGGGAAAAGTAATGCTGGTTCTCACTGCCTCCTGGAACCCTTTCAAATGCCACAGACAATTTGGCCCTCTCTGCTTTCCTGTGGACTCCATCCTCAAAAGCACCTGTTTTCGCTTTCGGCAGCCTCCGGAGCAAAAAAGACAAACGTCCAGCTTTTGCTGCCACAGCAAAGGTGCCAGCGGGGAAAAGTAATGCTGGTTCTCACTGCCTCCTGGAACCCTTTCAAATGCCACAGACAATTTGGCCCTCTCTGCTTTCCTGCGGACTCCATCCTCAAAAGCACCTGTTTTCGCTTTCGGCAGCGTCCGGAGCAAAAAAGACAAACGTCCAGCTTTTGCTGCCACAGCAAAGGTGCCAGCGGGGAAAAGTAATGCTGGTTCTCACTGCCTCCTGGAACCTGTTCAAATGCCCCAGACAATTTGGCCCTCTCTGCTTTCCTGCGGACTCCATCCTCAAAAGCACCTGTTTTCGCTTTCGGCAGCCTCCGGAGCAAAAAAGACAAACGTCCAGCTTTTGCTGCCACAGCAAAGGTGCCAGCGGGGAAAAGTAATGCTGGTTCTCACTGCCTCCTGGAACCCTTTCAAATGCCACAGACAATTTGGCCCTCTCTGCTTTCCTGCGGACTCCATCCTCAAAAGCACCTGTTTTCGCTTTCGGCAGCCTCCGGAGCAAAAAAGACAAACGTCCAGCTTTTGCTGCCACAGCAAAGGTGCCAGCTGGGAAAAGTAATGCTGGTTCTCACTGCCTCCTGGAACTCCTTCAAATGCCCCAGACAATTTGGCTCTCTCTGCTTTCCTGCGGACTCCATCCTCAAAAGCACCTGTTTTCGCTTTCGGCAGCCTCCGGAGCAAAAAAGACAAACGTCCAGCTTTTGCTGCCACAGCAAAGGTGCCAGCGGGGAAAAGTAATGCTGGTTCTCACTGCCTCCTGGAACTCTTTCAAATGCCACAGACAATTTGGCCCTCTCTGCTTTCCTGCGGACTCCATCCTCAAAAGCACCTGTTTTCGCTTTCGGCAACCTCATGAGCAAAAAAGACAAACGTCCAGCTTTTGCTGCCACAGCAAAGGTGCCAGCGGGGAAAAGTAATGCTGGTTCTCACTGCCTCCTGGAACCCTTTCAAATGCCACAGACAATTTGGCCCTCTCTGCTTTCCTGCGGACTCCATCCTCAAAAGCACCTGTTTTCGCTTTCGGCAGCCTCCGGAGCAAAAAAGACAAACGTCCAACTTTTGCTGCCACAGCAAAGGTGCCAGCGGGGAAAAGTAATGCTGGTTCTCACTGCCTCCTGGAACCCTTTCAAATGCCACAGACAATTTGGCCCTCTCTGCTTTCCTGTGGACTCCATCCTCAAAAGCACCTGTTTTCGCTTTCGGCAGCCTCCGGAGCAAAAAAGACAAACGTCCAGCTTTTGCTGCCACAGCAAAGGTGCCAGCGGGGAAAAGTAATGCTGGTTCTCACTGCCTCCTGGAACTCTTTCAAATGCCACAGACAATTTGGCCCTCTCTGCTTTCCTGCGGACTCCATCCACAAAAGCACCTGTTTTCGCTTTCGGCAGCGTCCGGAGCAAAAAAGACAAACGTCCAGCTTTTGCTGCCACAGCAAAGGTGCCAGCGGGGAAAAGTAATGCTGGTTCTCACTGCCTCCTGGAACCCTTTCAAATGCCCCAGACAATTTGGCCCTCTCTGCTTTCCTGAAAAGTCTATCCTCAAAAGCACCTGTTTTCGCTTTCGGCAGCCTCCGGAGCAAAAAAGACAAACGTCCAGCTTTTGCTGCCACAACAAAGGTGCCAGCGGGGAAAAGTAATGCTGGTTCTCACTGCCTCCTGGAACCCTTTCAAATGCCCCAGACAATTTGGCCCTCTCTGCTTTCCTGCGGACTCCATCCTCAAAAGCACCTGTTTTCGCTTTCGGCAACCTCATGAGCAAAAAAGACAAACGTCCAGCTTTTGCTGCCACAGCAAAGGTGCCAGCGGGGAAAAGTAATGCTGGTTCTCACTGCCTCCTGGAACCCTTTCAAATGCCACAGACAATTTGGCCCTCTCTGCTTTTCTGCGGACTCCATCCTCAAAAGCACCTGTTTTCGCTTTCGGCAGCCTCCGGAGCAAAAAAGAAAAACGTCCAGCTTTTGCTGCCACAGCAAAGGTGCCAGCGGGGAAAAGTAATGCTGGTTCTCACTGCCTCCTGGAACCTCTTCAAATGCCCCAGACAATTTGGCCCTCTCTGCTTTCCTGCGGACTCCATCCTCAAAAGCACCTGTTTTCGCTTTTGGCAGCCTCCGGAGCAAAAAAGACAAACGTCCAGCTTTTGCTGCCACAGCAAAGGTGCCAGCGGGGAAAAGTAATGCTGGTTCTCACTGCCTCCTGGAACCCTTTCAAATGCCACAGACAATTTGGCCCTCTCTGCTTTCCTGCGGACTCCATCCTCAAAAGCACCTGTTTTCGCTTTCGGCAGCCTCCGGAGCAAAAAAGACAAACGTCCAGCTTTTGCTGCCACAGCAAAGGTGCCAGAGGGGAAAAGTAATGCTGGTTCTCACTGCCTCCTGGAACCCTTTCAAATGCCCCAGACAATTTGGCCCTCTCTGCTTTCCTGCGGACTCCATCCTCAAAAGCACCTGTTTTCGCTTTCGGCAGCCTCCGGAGCAAAAAAGACAAACGTCCAGCTTTTGCTGCCACAGCAAAGGTGCCAGCGGGGAAAAGTAATGCTGGTTCTCACTGCCTCCTGGAACCTCTTCAAATGCCCCAGACAATTTGGCCCTCTCTGCTTTCCTGCGGACTCCATCCTCAAAAGCACCTGTTTTCGCTTTTGGCAACCTCCGGAGCAAAAAAGACAAACGTCCAGCTTTTGCTGCCACAGCAAAGGTGCCAGCGGGGAAAAGTAATGCTGGTTCTCACTGCCTCCTGGAACCCTTTCAAATGCCCCAGACAATTTGGCCCTCTCTGCTTTCCTGCGGACTCCATACTCAAAAGCACCTGTTTTCGCTTTCGGCAACCTCCGGAGCAAAAAAGACAAACGTCCAGCTTTTGCTTCCACAGCAAAGGTGCCAGAGGGGAAAAGTAATGCTGGTTCTCACTGCCTCCTGGAACCCTTTCAAATGCCACAGACAATTTGGCCCTCTCTGCTTTCCTGCGGACTCCATCCTCAAAAGCACCTGTTTTTGCTTTCGGCAGCCTCCGGAGCAAAAAAGACAAACGTCCAGCTTTTGCTGCCACAGCAAAGGTGCCAGCGGGGAAAAGTAATGCTGGTTCTCACTGCCTCCTGGAACCTCTTCAAATGCCCCAGACAATTTGGCCCTCTCTGCTTTCCTGCGGACTCCATCCTCAAAAGCACCTGTTTTCGCTTTTGGCAACCTCCGGAGCAAAAAAGACAAACGTCCAGCTTTTGCTGCCACAGCAAAGGTGCCAGCGGGGAAAAGTAATGCTGGTTCTCACTGCCTCCTGGAACCCTTTCAAATGCCCCAGACAATTTGGCCCTCTCTGCTTTCCTGCGGACTCCATCCTCAAAAGCACCTGTTTTCGCTTTCGGCAGCCTCCGGAGCAAAAAAGACAAACGTCCAGCTTTTGCTGCCACAGCAAAGGTGCCAGCGGGGAAAAGTAATGCTGGTTCTCACTGCCTCCTGGAACCCTTTCAAATGCCACAGACAATTTGGCCCTCTCTGCTTTCCTGTGGACTCCATCCTCAAAAGCACCTGTTTTCGCTTTCGGCAGCCTCCGGAGCAAAAAAGACAAACGTCCAGCTTTTGCTGCCACAGCAAAGGTGCCAGCGGGGAAAAGTAATGCTGGTTCTCACTGCCTCCTGGAACCCTTTCAAATGCCACAGACAATTTGGCCCTCTCTGCTTTCCTGCGGACTCCATCCTCAAAAGCACCTGTTTTCGCTTTCGGCAGCCTCCGGAGCAAAAAAGACAAACGTCCAGCTTTTGCTGCCACAGCAAAGGTGCCAGCGGGGAAAAGTAATGCTGGTTCTCACTGCCTCCTGGAACCCTTTCAAATGCCCCAGACAATTTGGCCCTCTCTGCTTTCCTGCGGACTCTATCCTCAAAAGCGCCTTTTTTCGCTTTCGGCGCCCTCCGGTGGTAAAAAGACAAACGTCCAGCTTTTGCTGCCACAGCAAAGGTGCCAGCGGGGAAAAGTAATGCTGGTTCTCACTGCCTCCTGGAACCCTTTCAAATGCCCCAGACAATTTGGCCCTCTCTGCTTTCCTGCGGACTCCATCCTCAAAAGCACCTGTTTTCGCTTTCGGCAGCCTCCGGAGCAAAAAAGACAAACGTCCAGCTTTTGCTGCCACAGCAAAGGTGCCAGCGGGGAAAAGTAATGCTGGTTCTCACTGCCTCCTGGAACCCTTTCAAATGCCACAGACAATTTGGCCCTCTCTGCTTTCCTGCGGACTCCATCCTCAAAAGCACCTGTTTTCGCTTTCGGCAACCTCCGGAGCAAAAAAGACAAACGTCCAGCTTTTGCTTCCACAGCAAAGGTGCCAGAGGGGAAAAGTAATGCTGGTTCTCACTGCCTCCTGGAACCCTTTCAAATGCCACAGACAATTTGGCCCTCTCTGCTTTCCTGCGGACTCCATCCTCAAAAGCACCTGTTTTTGCTTTCGGCAGCCTCCGGAGCAAAAAAGACAAACGTCCAGCTTTTGCTGCCACAGCAAAGGTGCCAGCGGGGAAAAGTAATGCTGGTTCTCACTGCCTCCTGGAACCTGTTCAAATGCCCCAGACAATTTGGCCCTCTCTGCTTTCCTGCGGACTCCATCCTCAAAAGCACCTGTTTTCGCTTTTGGCAACCTCCGGAGCAAAAAAGACAAACGTCCAGCTTTTGCTGCCACAGCAAAGGTGCCAGCGGGGAAAAGTAATGCTGGTTCTCACTGCCTCCTGGAACCCTTTCAAATGCCACAGACAATTTGGCCCTCTCTGCTTTCCTGCGGACTCCATCCTCAAAAGCACCTGTTTTCGCTTTCGGCAGCCTCCGGAGCAAAAAAGAAAAACGTCCAGCTTTTGCTGCCACAGCAAAGGTGCCAGCGGGGAAAAGTAATGCTGGTTCTCACTGCCTCCTGGAACCCTTTCAAATGCCACAGACAATTTGGCCCTCTCTGCTTTCCTGCGGACTCCATCCTCAAAAGCACCTGTTTTCGCTTTCGGCAGCCTCCGGAGCAAAAAAGACAAACGTCCAGCTTTTGCTGCCACAGCAAAGGTGCCAGCGGGGAAAAGTAATGCTGGTTCTCACTGCCTCCTGGAACCCTTTCAAATGCCCCAGACAATTTGGCCCTCTCTGCTTTCCTGCGGACTCCATCCTCAAAAGCACCTGTTTTCGCTTTCGGCAGCGTCCGGAGCAAAAAAGACAAACGTCCAGCTTTTGCTGCCACAGCAAAGGTGCCAGCGGGGAAAAGTAATGCTGGTTCTCACTGCCTCCTGGAACCCTTTCAAATGCCACAGACAATTTGGCCCTCTCTGCTTTCCTGCGGACTCCATCCTCAAAAGCACCTGTTTTCGCTTTCGGCAGCCTCCGGAGCAAAAAAGACAAACGTCCAGCTTTTGCTGCCACAGCAAAGGTGCCAGCGGGGAAAAGTAATGCTGGTTCTCACTGCCTCCTGGAACCTGTTCAAATGCCCCAGACAATTTGGCCCTCTCTGCTTTCCTGCGGACTCCATCCTCAAAAGCACCTGTTTTCGCTTTCGGCAGCCTCCGGAGCAAAAAAGACAAACGTCCAGCTTTTGCTGCCACAGCAAAGGTGCCAGCGGGGAAAAGTAATGCTGGTTCTCACTGCCTCCTGGAACCCTTTCAAATGCCACAGACAATTTGGCCCTCTCTGCTTTCCTGCGGACTCCATCCTCAAAAGCACCTGTTTTCGCTTTCGGCAGCCTCCGGAGCAAAAAAGACAAACGTCCAGCTTTTGCTGCCACAGCAAAGGTGCCAGCTGGGAAAAGTAATGCTGGTTCTCACTGCCTCCTGGAACTCCTTCAAATGCCCCAGACAATTTGGCTCTCTCTGCTTTCCTGCGGACTCCATCCTCAAAAGCACCTGTTTTCGCTTTCGGCAGCCTCCGGAGCAAAAAAGACAAACGTCCAGCTTTTGCTGCCACAGCAAACGTGCCAGCGGGGAAAAGTAATGCTGGTTCTCACTGCCTCCTGGAACCTCTTCAAATGCCCCCAGACAATTTGGCCCTCTCTGCTTTCCTGCGGACTCCATCCTCAAAAGCACCTGTTTTCGCTTTCGGCAACCTCCGGAGCAAAAAAGACAAACGTCCAGCTTTTGCTTCCACAGCAAAGGTGCCAGAGGGGAAAAGTAATGCTGGTTCTCACTGCCTCCTGGAACCCTTTCAAATGCCACAGACAATTTGGCCCTCTCTGCTTTCCTGCGGACTCCATCCTCAAAAGCACCTGTTTTTGCTTTCGGCAGCCTCCGGAGCAAAAAAGACAAACGTCCAGCTTTTGCTGCCACAGCAAAGGTGCCAGCGGGGAAAAGTAATGCTGGTTCTCACTGCCTCCTGGAACCTCTTCAAATGCCCCAGACAATTTGGCCCTCTCTGCTTTCCTGCGGACTCCATCCTCAAAAGCACCTGTTTTCGCTTTTGGCAACCTCCGGAGCAAAAAAGACAAACGTCCAGCTTTGCTGCCACAGCAAAGGTGCCAGCGGGGAAAAGTAATGCTGGTTCTCACTGCCTCCTGGAACCCTTTCAAATGCCCCAGACAATTTGGCCCTCTCTGCTTTCCTGCGGACTCCATCCTCAAAAGCACCTGTTTTCGCTTTCGGCAGCCTCCGGAGCAAAAAAAGACAAACGTCCAGCTTTGCTGCCACAGCAAAGGTGCCAGCGGGGAAAAGTAATGCTGGTTCTCACTGCCTCCTGGAACCCTTTCAAATGCCACAGACAATTTGGCCCTCTCTGCTTTCCTGTGGACTCCATCCTCAAAAGCACCTGTTTTCGCTTTCGGCAGCCTGCGGAGCAAAAAAGACAAACGTCCAGCTTTTGCTGCCACAGCAAAGGTGCCAGCGGGGAAAAGTAATGCTGGTTCTCACTGCCTCCTGGAACCCTTTCAAATGCCACAGACAATTTGGCCCTCTCTGCTTTCCTGCGGACTCCATCCTCAAAAGCACCTGTTTTCGCTTTCGGCAGCGTCCGGAGCAAAAAAGACAAACGTCCAGCTTTTGCTGCCACAGCAAAGGTGCCAGCGGGGAAAAGTAATGCTGGTTCTCACTGCCTCCTGGAACCTCTTCAAATGCCCCAGACAATTTGGCCCTCTCTGCTTTCCTGCGGACTCCATCCTCAAAAGCACCTGTTTTCGCTTTCGGCAGCCTCCGGAGCAAAAAAGACAAACGTCCATCTTTTGCTGCCACAGCAAAGGTGCCAGCGGGGAAAAGTAATGCTGGTTCTCACTGCCTCCTGGAACCCTTTCAAATGCCACAGACAATTTGGCCCTCTCTGCTTTCCTGCGGACTCCATCCTCAAAAGCACCTGTTTTCGCTTTCGGCAGCCTCCGGAGCAAAAAAGACAAACGTCCAGCTTTTGCTGCCACAGCAAAGGTGCCAGCTGGGAAAAGTAATGCTGGTTCTCACTGCCTCCTGGAACTCCTTCAAATGCCCCAGACAATTTGGCTCTCTCTGCTTTCCTGCGGACTCCATCCTCAAAAGCACCTGTTTTCGCTTTCGGCAGCCTCCGGAGCAAAAAAGACAAACGTCCAGCTTTTGCTGCCACAGCAAAGGTGCCAGCGGGGAAAAGTAATGCTGGTTCTCACTGCCTCCTGGAACCTCTTCAAATGCCACAGACATTTTGGCCCTCTCTGCTTTCCTGCGGACTCCATCCTCAAAAGCACCTGTTTTCGCTTTCGGCAACCTCATGAGCAAAAAAGACAAACGTCCAGCTTTTGCTGCCACAGCAAAGGTGCCAGCGGGGAAAAGTAATGCTGGTTCTCACTGCCTCCTGGAACTCTTTCAAATGCCACAGACAATTTGGCCCTCTCTGCTTTCCTGCGGACTCCATCCTCAAAAGCACCTGTTTTCGCTTTCGGCAACCTCATGAGCAAAAAAGACAAACGTCCAGCTTTTGCTGCCACAGCAAAGGTGCCAGCGGGGAAAAGTAATGCTGGTTCTCACTGCCTCCTGGAACCCTTTCAAATGCCACAGACAATTTGGCCCTCTCTGCTTTCCTGCGGACTCCATCCTCAAAAGCACCTGTTTTCGCTTTCGGCAGCCTCCGGAGCAAAAAAGACAAACGTCCAGCTTTTGCTGCCACAGCAAAGGTGCCAGCGGGGAAAAGTAATGCTGGTTCTCACTGCCTCCTGGAACCCTTTCAAATGCCACAGACAATTTGGCCCTCTCTGCTTTCCTGCGGACTCCATCCTCAAAAGCACCTGTTTTCGCTTTCGGCAGCCTCCGGAGCAAAAAAGAAAAACGTCCAGCTTTTGCTGCCACAGCAAAGGTGCCAGCGGGGAAAAGTAATGCTGGTTCTCACTGCCTCCTGGAACCTCTTCAAATGCCCCAGACAATTTGGCCCTCTCTGCTTTCCTGCGGACTCCATCCTCAAAAGCACCTGTTTTCGCTTTTGGCAACCTCCGGAGCAAAAAAGACAAACGTCCAGCTTTTGCTGCCACAGCAAAGGTGCCAGCGGGGAAAAGTAATGCTGGTTCTCACTGCCTCCTGGAACCCTTTCAAATGCCCCAGACAATTTGGCCCTCTCTGCTTTCCTGCGGACTCCATACTCAAAAGCACCTGTTTTCGCTTTCGGCAACCTCATGAGCAAAAAAGACAAACGTCCAGCTTTTGCTTCCACAGCAAAGGTGCCAGAGGGGAAAAGTAATGCTGGTTCTCACTGCCTCCTGGAACCCTTTCAAATGCCCCAGACAATTTGGCCCTCTCTGCTTTCCTGCGGACTCCATCCTCAAAAGCACCTGTTTTTGCTTTCGGCAGCCTCCGGAGCAAAAAAGACAAACGTCCAGCTTTTGCTGCCACAGCAAAGGTGCCAGCGGGGAAAAGTAATGCTGGTTCTCACTGCCTCCTGGAACCTGTTCAAATGCCCCAGACAATTTGGCCCTCTCTGCTTTCCTGCGGACTCCATCCTCAAAAGCACCTGTTTTCGCTTTCGGCAGCCTCCGGAGCAAAAAAGACAAACGTCCAGCTTTTGCTGCCACAGCAAAGGTGCCAGCTGGGAAAAGTAATGCTGGTTCTCACTGCCTCCTGGAACTCCTTCAAATGCCCCAGACAATTTGGCTCTCTCTGCTTTCCTGCGGACTCCATCCTCAAAAGCACCTGTTTTCGCTTTCGGCAGCCTCCGGAGCAAAAAAGACAAACGTCCAGCTTTTGCTGCCACAGCAAAGGTGCCAGCGGGGAAAAGTAATGCTGGTTCTCACTGCCTCCTGGAACCTCTTCAAATGCCACAGACATTTTGGCCCTCTCTGCTTTCCTGCGGACTCCATCCTCAAAAGCACCTGTTTTCGCTTTCGGCAACCTCATGAGCAAAAAAGACAAACGTCCAGCTTTTGCTGCCACAGCAAAGGTGCCAGCGGGGAAAAGTAATGCTGGTTCTCACTGCCTCCTGGAACTCTTTCAAATGCCACAGACAATTTGGCCCTCTCTGCTTTCCTGCGGACTCCATCCTCAAAAGCACCTGTTTTCGCTTTCGGCAACCTCATGAGCAAAAAAGACAAACGTCCAGCTTTTGCTGCCACAGCAAAGGTGCCAGCGGGGAAAAGTAATGCTGGTTCTCACTGCCTCCTGGAACCCTTTCAAATGCCACAGACAATTTGGCCCTCTCTGCTTTCCTGCGGACTCCATCCTCAAAAGCACCTGTTTTCGCTTTCGGCAGCCTCCGGAGCAAAAAAGACAAACGTCCAGCTTTTGCTGCCACAGCAAAGGTGCCAGCGGGGAAAAGTAATGCTGGTTCTCACTGCCTCCTGGAACCCTTTCAAATGCCACAGACAATTTGGCCCTCTCTGCTTTCCTGTGGACTCCATCCTCAAAAGCACCTGTTTTCGCTTTCGGCAGCCTCCGGAGCAAAAAAGACAAACGTCCAGCTTTTGCTGCCACAGCAAAGGTGCCAGAGGGGAAAAGTAATGCTGGTTCTCACTGCCTCCTCGAACCTCTTCAAATGCCACAGACATTTTGGCCCTCTCTGCTTTCCTGCGGACTCCATCCTCAAAAGCACCTGTTTTCGCTTTCGGCAACCTCCGGAGCAAAAAAGACAAACGTCCAGCTTTTGCTGCCACAGCAAAGGTGCCAGCGGGGAAAAGTAATGCTGGTTCTCACTGCCTCCTGGAACTCTTTCAAATGCCACAGACAATTTGGCCCTCTCTGCTTTCCTGCGGACTCCATCCTCAAAAGCACCTGTTTTCGCTTTCGGCAGCCTCCGGAGCAAAAAAGACAAACGTCCAGCTTTTGCTGCCACAGCAAAGGTGCCAGCGGGGAAAAGTAATGCTGGTTCTCACTGCCTCCTGGAACCCTTTCAAATGCCCCAGACAATTTGGCCCTCTCTGCTTTCCTGAAAAGTCTATCCTCAAAAGCACCTGTTTTCGCTTTCGGCAGCCTCCGGAGCAAAAAAGACAAACGTCCAGCTTTTGCTGCCACAACAAAGGTGCCAGCGGGGAAAAGTAATGCTGGTTCTCACTGCCTCCTGGAACCCTTTCAAATGCCCCAGACAATTTGGCCCTCTCTGCTTTCCTGCGGACTCCATCCTCAAAAGCACCTGTTTTCGCTTTCGGCAACCTCATGAGCAAAAAAGACAAACGTCCAGCTTTTGCTGCCACAGCAAAGGTGCCAGCGGGGAAAAGTAATGCTGGTTCTCACTGCCTCCTGGAACCCTTTCAAATGCCACAGACAATTTGGCCCTCTCTGCTTTTCTGCGGACTCCATCCTCAAAAGCACCTGTTTTCGCTTTCGGCAGCCTCCGGAGCAAAAAAGACAAACGTCCAGCTTTTGCTGCCACAGCAAAGGTGCCAGCGGGGAAAAGTAATGCTGGTTCTCACTGCCTCCTGGAACCTCTTCAAATGCCCCAGACAATTTGGCCCTCTCTGCTTTCCTGCGGACTCCATCCTCAAAAGCACCTGTTTTCGCTTTTGGCAACCTCCGGAGCAAAAAAGACAAACGTCCAGCTTTTGCTGCCACAGCAAAGGTGCCAGCGGGGAAAAGTAATGCTGGTTCTCACTGCCTCCTGGAACCCTTTCAAATGCCACAGACAATTTGGCCCTCTCTGCTTTCCTGCGGACTCCATCCTCAAAAGCACCTGTTTTCGCTTTCGGCAGCCTCCGGAGCAAAAAAGACAAACGTCCAGCTTTTGCTGCCACAGCAAAGGTGCCAGCGGGGAAAAGTAATGCTGGTTCTCACTGCCTCCTGGAACCCTTTCAAATGCCCCAGACAATTTGGCCCTCTCTGCTTTCCTGCGGACTCCATCCTCAAAAGCACCTGTTTTCGCTTTCGGCAGCCTCCGGAGCAAAAAAGAAAAACGTCCAGCTTTTGCTGCCACAGCAAAGGTGCCAGCGGGGAAAAGTAATGCTGGTTCTCACTGCCTCCTGGAACCTCTTCAAATGCCCCAGACAATTTGGCCCTCTCTGCTTTCCTGCGGACTCCATCCTCAAAAGCACCTGTTTTCGCTTTTGGCAACCTCCGGAGCAAAAAAGACAAACGTCCAGCTTTTGCTGCCACAGCAAAGGTGCCAGCGGGGAAAAGTAATGCTGGTTCTCACTGCCTCCTGGAACCCTTTCAAATGCCCCAGACAATTTGGCCCTCTCTGCTTTCCTGCGGACTCCATACTCAAAAGCACCTGTTTTCGCTTTCGGCAAACTCCGGAGCAAAAAAGACAAACGTCCAGCTTTTGCTTCCACAGCAAAGGTGCCAGAGGGGAAAAGTAATGCTGGTTCTCACTGCCTCCTGGAACCCTTTCAAATGCCCCAGACAATTTGGCCCTCTCTGCTTTCCTGCGGACTCCATCCTCAAAAGCACCTGTTTTTGCTTTCGGCAGCCTCCGGAGCAAAAAAGACAAACGTCCAGCTTTTGCTGCCACAGCAAAGGTGCCAGCGGGGAAAAGTAATGCTGGTTCTCACTGCCTCCTGGAACCTGTTCAAATGCCCCAGACAATTTGGCCCTCTCTGCTTTCCTGCGGACTCCATCCTCAAAAGCACCTGTTTTCGCTTTCGGCAGCCTCCGGAGCAAAAAAGACAAACGTCCAGCTTTTGCTGCCACAGCAAAGGTGCCAGCGGGGAAAAGTAATGCTGGTTCTCACTGCCTCCTGGAACCCTTTCAAATGCCACAGACAATTTGGCCCTCTCTGCTTTCCTGCGGACTCCATCCTCAAAAGCACCTGTTTTCGCTTTCGGCAGCCTCCGGAGCAAAAAAGACAAACGTCCAGCTTTTGCTGCCACAGCAAAGGTGCCAGCTGGGAAAAGTAATGCTGGTTCTCACTGCCTCCTGGAACTCCTTCAAATGCCCCAGACAATTTGGCTCTCTCTGCTTTCCTGCGGACTCCATCCTCAAAAGCACCTGTTTTCGCTTTCGGCAGCCTGCGGAGCAAAAAAGACAAACGTCCAGCTTTTGCTGCCACAGCAAACGTGCCAGCGGGGAAAAGTAATGCTGGTTCTCACTGCCTCCTCGAACCTCTTCAAATGCCACAGACATTTTGGCCCTCTCTGCTTTCCTGCGGACTCCATCCTCAAAAGCACCTGTTTTCGCTTTCGGCAGCGTCCGGAGCAAAAAAGACAAACGTCCAGCTTTTGCTGCCACAGCAAAGGTGCCAGCGGGGAAAAGTAATGCTGGTTCTCACTGCCTCCTGGAACTCTTTCAAATGCCACAGACAATTTGGCCCTCTCTGCTTTCCTGCGGACTCCATCCTCAAAAGCACCTGTTTTTGCTTTCGGCAGCCTCCGGAGCAAAAAAGACAAACGTCCAGCTTTTGCTGCCACAGCAAAGGTGCCAGCGGGGAAAAGTAATGCTGGTTCTCACTGCCTCCTGGAACTCTTTCAAATGCCACAGACAATTTGGCCCTCTCTGCTTTCCTGCGGACTCCATCCTCAAAAGCACCTGTTTTCGCTTTCGGCAGCCTCCGGAGCAAAAAAGACAAACGTCCAGCTTTTGCTGCCACAGCAAAGGTGCCAGCGGGGAAAAGTAATGCTGGTTCTCACTGCCTCCTGGAACCCTTTCAAATGCCCCAGACAATTTGGCCCTCTCTGCTTTCCTGAAAAGTCTATCCTCAAAAGCACCTGTTTTTGCTTTCGGCAGCCTCCGGAGCAAAAAAGACAAACGTCCAGCTTTTGCTGCCACAACAAAGGTGCCAGCGGGGAAAAGTAATGCTGGTTCTCACTGCCTCCTGGAACCCTTTCAAATGCCCCAGACAATTTGGCCCTCTCTGCTTTCCTGCGGACTCCATCCTCAAAAGCACCTGTTTTCGCTTTCGGCAACCTCCGGAGCAAAAAAGACAAACGTCCAGCTTTTGCTGCCACAGCAAAGGTGCCAGCGGGGAAAAGTAATGCTGGTTCTCACTGCCTCCTGGAACCCTTTCAAATGCCACAGACAATTTGGCCCTCTCTGCTTTTCTGCGGACTCCATCCTCAAAAGCACCTGTTTTCGCTTTCGGCAGCCTCCGGAGCAAAAAAGACAAACGTCCAGCTTTTGCTGCCACAGCAAAGGTGCCAGCGGGGAAAAGTAATGCTGGTTCTCACTGCCTCCTGGAACCTCTTCAAATGCCCCAGACAATTTGGCCCTCTCTGCTTTCCTGCGGACTCCATCCTCAAAAGCACCTGTTTTCGCTTTCGGCAGCCTCCGGAGCAAAAAAGACAAACGTCCAGCTTTTGCTGCCACAGCAAAGGTGCCAGCGGGGAAAAGTAATGCTGGTTCTCACTGCCTCCTGGAACCTCTTCAAATGCCACAGACAATTTGGCCCTCTCTGCTTTCCTGCGGACTCCATCCTCAAAAGCACCTGTTTTCGCTTTCGGCAACCTCATGAGCAAAAAAGACAAACGTCCAGCTTTTGCTGCCACAGCAAAGGTGCCAGCGGGGAAAAGTAATGCTGGTTCTCACTGCCTCCTGGAACCCTTTCAAATGCCACAGACAATTTGGCCCTCTCTGCTTTCCTGCGGACTCCATCCTCAAAAGCACCTGTTTTCACTTTCGGCAACCTCATGAGCAAAAAAGACAAACGTCCAGCTTTTGCTGCCACAGCAAAGGTGCCAGCGGGGAAAAGTAATGCTGGTTCTCACTGCCTCCTGGAACCCTTTCAAATGCCACAGACAATTTGGCCCTCTCTGCTTTTCTGCGGACTCCATCCTCAAAAGCACCTGTTTTCGCTTTCGGCAGCCTCCGGAGCAAAAAAGACAAACGTCCAGCTTTTGCTGCCACAGCAAAGGTGCCAGCGGGGAAAAGTAATGCTGGTTCTCACTGCCTCCTGGAACCTCTTCAAATGCCCCAGACAATTTGGCCCTCTCTGCTTTCCTGCGGACTCCATCCTCAAAAGCACCTGGTTTCGCTTTTGGCAACCTCCGGAGCAAAAAAGACAAACGTCCAGCTTTTGCTGCCACAGCAAAGGTGCCAGCTGGGAAAAGTAATGCTGGTTCTCACTGCCTCCTGGAACTCCTTCAAATGCCCCAGACAATTTGGCCCTCTCTGCTTTCCTGCGGACTCCATCCTCAAAAGCACCTGTTTTCGCTTTCGGCAGCCTCCGGAGCAAAAAAGACAAACGTCCAGCCTTTGCTGCCACAACAAAGGTGCCAGCGGGGAAAAGTAATGCTGGTTCTCACTGCCTCCTGGAACCCTTTCAAATGCCACAGACAATTTGGCCCTCTCTGCTTTCCTGCGGACTCTATCCTCAAAAGCACCTGTTTTCGCTTTCGGCAGCCTCCGGAGCAAAAAAGACAAACGTCCAGCTTTTGCTGCCACAGCAAAGGTGCCAGCGGGGAAAAGTAATGCTGGTTCTCACTACCTCCTTGAACCCTTTCAAATGCCACAGACAATTTGGCCCTCTCTGCTTTCCTGCGGACTCTATCCTCAAAAGCGCCTTTTTTCACTTTCGGCGCACTCCGGTGGTAAAAAGACAAACGTCCAGCTTTTGCTGCCACAGCAAAGGTGCCAGCGGGGAAAAGTGATGCTGGTTCTCACTGCCTCCTGGAACCCTTTCAAATGCCCCAGACAATTTGGCCCTCTCTGCTTTCCTGCGGACTCTATCCTCAAAAGCACCTGTTTTCGCTTTCGGCAGCCTCCGGAGCAAAAAAGACAAACGTCCAGCTTTTGCTGCCACAGCAAAGGTGCCAGCGGGGAAAAGTAATGCTGGTTCTCACTGCCTCCTGGAACTCTTTCAAATGCCACAGACAATTTGGCCCTCTCTGCTTTCCTGCGGACTCCATCCTCAAAAGCACCTGTTTTCGCTTTCGGCAGCCTCCGGAGCAAAAAAGACAAACGTCCAGCTTTTGCTGCCACAGCAAAGGTGCCAGCGGGGAAAAGTAATGCTGGTTCTCACTGCCTCCTGGAACCCTTTCAAATGCCCCAGACAATTTGGCCCTCTCTGCTTTCCTGAAAAGTCTATCCTCAAAAGCACCTGTTTTCGCTTTCGGCAGCCTCCGGAGCAAAAAAGACAAACGTCCAGCTTTTGCTGCCACAACAAAGGTGCCAGCGGGGAAAAGTAATGCTGGTTCTCACTGCCTCCTGGAACCCTTTCAAATGCCCCAGACAATTTGGCCCTCTCTGCTTTCCTGCGGACTCCATCCTCAAAAGCACCTGTTTTCGCTTTCGGCAACCTCATGAGCAAAAAAGACAAACGTCCAGCTTTTGCTGACACAGCAAAGGTGCCAGCGGGGAAAAGTAATGCTGGTTCTCACTGCCTCCTGGAACCCTTTCAAATGCCACAGACAATTTGGCCCTCTCTGCTTTTCTGCGGACTCCATCCTCAAAAGCACCTGTTTTCGCTTTCGGCAGCCTCCGGAGCAAAAAAGACAAACGTCCAGCTTTTGCTGCCACAGCAAAGGTGCCAGCGGGGAAAAGTAATGCTGGTTCTCACTGCCTCCTGGAACCTCTTCAAATGCCCCAGACAATTTGGCCCTCTCTGCTTTCCTGCGGACTCCATCCTCAAAAGCACCTGTTTTCGCTTTTGGCAACCTCCGGAGCAAAAAAGACAAACGTCCAGCTTTTGCTGCCACAGCAAAGGTGCCAGCGGGGAAAAGTAATGCTGGTTCTCACTGCCTCCTGGAACCCTTTCAAATGCCACAGACAATTTGGCCCTCTCTGCTTTCCTGCGGACTCCATCCTCAAAAGCACCTGTTTTCGCTTTCGGCAGCCTCCGGAGCAAAAAAGACAAACGTCCAGCTTTTGCTGCCACAGCAAAGGTGCCAGCGGGGAAAAGTAATGCTGGTTCTCACTGCCTCCTGGAACCCTTTCAAATGCCCCAGACAATTTGGCCCTCTCTGCTTTCCTGCGGACTCCATCCTCAAAAGCACCTGTTTTCGCTTTCGGCAGCCTCCGGAGCAAAAAAGAAAAACGTCCAGCTTTTGCTGCCACAGCAAAGGTGCCAGCGGGGAAAAGTAATGCTGGTTCTCACTGCCTCCTGGAACCCTTTCAAATGCCACAGACAATTTGGCCCTCTCTGCTTTCCTGCGGACTCCATCCTCAAAAGCACCTGTTTTCGCTTTCGGCAACCTCCGGAGCAAAAAAGACAAACGTCCAGCTTTTGCTTCCACAGCAAAGGTGCCAGAGGGGAAAAGTAATGCTGGTTCTCACTGCCTCCTGGAACCCTTTCAAATGCCACAGACAATTTGGCCCTCTCTGCTTTCCTGCGGACTCCATCCTCAAAAGCACCTGTTTTTGCTTTCGGCAGCCTCCGGAGCAAAAAAGACAAACGTCCAGCTTTTGCTGCCACAGCAAAGGTGCCAGCGGGGAAAAGTAATGCTGGTTCTCACTGCCTCCTGGAACCTGTTCAAATGCCCCAGACAATTTGGCCCTCTCTGCTTTCCTGCGGACTCCATCCTCAAAAGCACCTGTTTTCGCTTTTGGCAACCTCCGGAGCAAAAAAGACAAACGTCCAGCTTTTGCTGCCACAGCAAAGGTGCCAGCGGGGAAAAGTAATGCTGGTTCTCACTGCCTCCTGGAACCCTTTCAAATGCCCCAGACAATTTGGCCCTCTCTGCTTTCCTGCGGACTCCATCCTCAAAAGCACCTGTTTTCGCTTTCGGCAACCTCCGGAGCAAAAAAGACAAACGTCCAGCTTTTGCTGCCACAGCAAAGGTGCCAGCGGGGAAAAGTAATGCTGGTTCTCACTGCCTCCTGGAACCCTTTCAAATGCCACAGACAATTTGGCCCTCTCTGCTTTCCTGTGGACTCCATCCTCAAAAGCACCTGTTTTCGCTTTCGGCAGCCTCCGGAGCAAAAAAGACAAACGTCCAGCTTTTGCTGCCACAGCAAAGGTGCCAGCGGGGAAAAGTAATGCTGGTTCTCACTGCCTCCTGGAACCCTTTCAAATGCCACAGACAATTTGGCCCTCTCTGCTTTCCTGCGGACTCCATCCTCAAAAGCACCTGTTTTCGCTTTCGGCAGCCTCCGGAGCAAAAAAGACAAACGTCCAGCTTTTGCTGCCACAGCAAAGGTGCCAGCTGGGAAAAGTAATGCTGGTTCTCACTGCCTCCTGGAACTCCTTCAAATGCCCCAGACAATTTGGCTCTCTCTGCTTTCCTGCGGACTCCATCCTCAAAAGCACCTGTTTTCGCTTTCGGCAGCCTCCGGAGCAAAAAAGACAAACGTCCAGCTTTTGCTGCCACAGCAAACGTGCCAGCGGGGAAAAGTAATGCTGGTTCTCACTGCCTCCTCGAACCTCTTCAAATGCCACAGACATTTTGGCCCTCTCTGCTTTCCTGCGGACTCCATCCTCAAAAGCACCTGTTTTCGCTTTCGGCAGCGTCCGGAGCAAAAAAGACAAACGTCCAGCTTTTGCTGCCACAGCAAAGGTGCCAGCGGGGAAAAGTAATGCTGGTTCTCACTGCCTCCTGGAACTCTTTCAAATGCCACAGACAATTTGGCCCTCTCTGCTTTCCTGCGGACTCCATCCTCAAAAGCACCTGTTTTCTCTTTCGGCAACCTCATGAGCAAAAAAGACAAACGTCCAGCTTTTGCTGCCACAGCAAAGGTGCCAGCGGGGAAAAGTAATGCTGGTTCTCACTGCCTCCTGGAACTCTTTCAAATGCCACAGACAATTTGGCCCTCTCTGCTTTCCTGCGGACTCCATCCTCAAAAGCACCTGTTTTCGCTTTCTGCAGCCTCCAGAGCAAAAAAGACAAACGTCCAGCTTTTGCTGCCACAGCAAAGGTGCCAGCGGGGAAAAGTAATGCTGGTTCTCACTGCCTCCTGGAACCCTTTCAAATGCCACAGACAATTTGGCCCTCTCTGCTTTCCTGAAAAGTCTATCCTCAAAAGCACCTGTTTTCGCTTTCGGCAGCCTCCGGAGCAAAAAAGACAAACGTCCAGCTTTTGCTGCCACAACAAAGGTGCCAGCGGGGAAAAGTAATGCTGGTTCTCAGTGCCTCCTGGAACCCTTTCAAATGCCCCAGACAATTTGGCCCTCTCTGCTTTCCTGCGGACTCCATCCTCAAAAGCACCTGTTTTCGCTTTCGGCAACCTCATGAGCAAAAAAGACAAACGTCCAGCTTTTGCTGCCACAGCAAAGGTGCCAGCGGGGAAAAGTAATGCTGGTTCTCACTGCCTCCTGGAACCCTTTCAAATGCCACAGACAATTTGGCCCTCTCTGCTTTTCTGCGGACTCCATCCTCAAAAGCACCTGTTTTCGCTTTCGGCAGCCTCCGGAGCAAAAAAGACAAACGTCCAGCTTTTGCTGCCACAGCAAAGGTGCCAGCGGGGAAAAGTAATGCTGGTTCTCACTGCCTCCTGGAACCTCTTCAAATGCCCCAGACAATTTGGCCCTCTCTGCTTTCCTGCGGACTCCATCCTCAAAAGCACCTGGTTTCGCTTTTGGCAACCTCCGGAGCAAAAAAGACAAACGTCCAGCTTTTGCTGCCACAGCAAAGGTGCCAGCGGGGAAAAGTAATGCTGGTTCTCACTGCCTCCTGGAACCCTTTCAAATGCCCCAGACAATTTGGCCCTCTCTGCTTTCCTGCGGACTCCATACTCAAAAGCACCTGTTTTCGCTTTCGGCAGCCTCCGGAGCAAAAAAGACAAACGTCCAGCTTTTGCTGCCACAGCAAAGGTGCCAGCTGGGAAAAGTAATGCTGGTTCTCACTGCCTCCTGGAACTCCTTCAAATGCCCCAGACAATTTGGCCCTCTCTGCTTTCCTGCGGACTCCATCCTCAAAAGCACCTGTTTTCGCTTTCGGCAGCCTCCGGAGCAAAAAAGACAAACGTCCAGCCTTTGCTGCCACAACAAAGGTGCCAGCGGGGAAAAGTAATGCTGGTTCTCACTGCCTCCTGGAACCCTTTCAAATGCCCCAGACAATTTGGCCCTCTCTGCTTTCCTGCGGACTCTATCCTCAAAAGCACCTGTTTTCGCTTTCGGCAGCCTCCGGAGCAAAAAAGACAAACGTCCAGCTTTTGCTGCCACAGCAAAGGTGCCAGCGGGGAAAAGTAATGCTGGTTCTCACTACCTCCTTGAACCCTTTCAAATGCCACAGACAATTTGGCCCTCTCTGCTTTCCTGCGGACTCTATCCTCAAAAGCGCCTTTTTTCACTTTCGGCGCACTCCGGTGGTAAAAAGACAAACGTCCAGCTTTTGCTGCCACAGCAAAGGTGCCAGCGGGGAAAAGTGATGCTGGTTCTCACTGCCTCCTGGAACCCTTTCAAATGCCCCAGACAATTTGGCCCTCTCTGCTTTCCTGCGGACTCTATCCTCAAAAGCACCTGTTTTCGCTTTCGGCAGCCTCCGGAGCAAAAAAGACAAACGTCCAGCTTTTGCTGCCACAGCAAAGGTGCCAGCGGGGAAAAGTAATGCTGGTTCTCACTACCTCCTTGAACCCTTTCAAATGCCACAGACAATTTGGCCCTCTCTGCTTTCCTGCGGACTCCATCCTCAAAAGCACCTGTTTTCGCTTTTGGCAACCTCCGGAGCAAAAAAGACAAACGTCCAGCTTTTGCTGCCACAGCAAAGGTGCCAGCGGGGAAAAGTAATGCTGGTTCTCACTGCCTCCTGGAACCCTTTCAAATGCCCCAGACAATTTGGCCCTCTCTGCTTTCCTGCGGACTCCATCCTCAAAAGCACCTGTTTTCGCTTTCGGCAGCCTCCGGAGCAAAAAAGACAAACGTCCAGCTTTTGCTGCCACAGCAAAGGTGCCAGCGGGGAAAAGTAATGCTGGTTCTCACTGCCTCCTGGAACCTGTTCAAATGCCCCAGACAATTTGGCCCTCTCTGCTTTCCTGCGGACTCCATCCTCAAAAGCACCTGTTTTCGCTTTTGGCAACCTCCGGAGCAAAAAAGACAAACGTCCAGCTTTTGCTGCCACAGCAAAGGTGCCAGCGGGGAAAAGTAATGCTGGTTCTCACTGCCTCCTGGAACCCTTTCAAATGCCCCAGACAATTTGGCCCTCTCTGCTTTCCTGCGGACTCCATCCTCAAAAGCACCTGTTTTCGCTTTCGGCAACCTCCGGAGCAAAAAAGACAAACGTCCAGCTTTTGCTGCCACAGCAAAGGTGCCAGCGGGGAAAAGTAATGCTGGTTCTCACTGCCTCCTGGAACCCTTTCAAATGCCACAGACAATTTGGCCCTCTCTGCTTTCCTGTGGACTCCATCCTCAAAAGCACCTGTTTTCGCTTTCGGCAGCCTCCGGAGCAAAAAAGACAAACGTCCAGCTTTTGCTGCCACAGCAAAGGTGCCAGCGGGGAAAAGTAATGCTGGTTCTCACTGCCTCCTGGAACCCTTTCAAATGCCACAGACAATTTGGCCCTCTCTGCTTTCCTGCGGACTCCATCCTCAAAAGCACCTGTTTTCGCTTTCGGCAGCCTCCGGAGCAAAAAAGACAAACGTCCAGCTTTTGCTGCCACAGCAAAGGTGCCAGCTGGGAAAAGTAATGCTGGTTCTCACTGCCTCCTGGAACTCCTTCAAATGCCCCAGACAATTTGGCTCTCTCTGCTTTCCTGCGGACTCCATCCTCAAAAGCACCTGTTTTCGCTTTCGGCAGCCTCCGGAGCAAAAAAGACAAACGTCCAGCTTTTGCTGCCACAGCAAACGTGCCAGCGGGGAAAAGTAATGCTGGTTCTCACTGCCTCCTCGAACCTCTTCAAATGCCACAGACATTTTGGCCCTCTCTGCTTTCCTGCGGACTCCATCCTCAAAAGCACCTGTTTTCGCTTTCGGCAGCGTCCGGAGCAAAAAAGACAAACGTCCAGCTTTTGCTGCCACAGCAAAGGTGCCAGCGGGGAAAAGTAATGCTGGTTCTCACTGCCTCCTGGAACTCTTTCAAATGCCACAGACAATTTGGCCCTCTCTGCTTTCCTGCGGACTCCATCCTCAAAAGCACCTGTTTTCGCTTTCGGCAACCTCATGAGCAAAAAAGACAAACGTCCAGCTTTTGCTGCCACAGCAAAGGTGCCAGCGGGGAAAAGTAATGCTGGTTCTCACTGCCTCCTCGAACCTCTTCAAATGCCACAGACATTTTGGCCCTCTCTGCTTTCCTGCGGACTCCATCCTCAAAAGCACCTGTTTTCGCTTTCGGCAGCGTCCGGAGCAAAAAAGACAAACGTCCAGCTTTTGCTGCCACAGCAAAGGTGCCAGCGGGGAAAAGTAATGCTGGTTCTCACTGCCTCCTGGAACTCTTTCAAATGCCACAGACAATTTGGCCCTCTCTGCTTTCCTGCGGACTCCATCCTCAAAAGCACCTGTTTTCGCTTTCGGCAGCCTCCAGAGCAAAAAAGACAAACGTCCAGCTTTTGCTGCCACAGCAAAGGTGCCAGCGGGGAAAAGTAATGCTGGTTCTCACTGCCTCCTGGAACCCTTTCAAATGCCACAGACAATTTGGCCCTCTCTGCTTTCCTGAAAAGTCTATCCTCAAAAGCACCTGTTTTCGCTTTCGGCAGCCTCCGGAGCAAAAAAGACAAACGTCCAGCTTTTGCTGCCACAACAAAGGTGCCAGCGGGGAAAAGTAATGCTGGTTCTCAGTGCCTCCTGGAACCCTTTCAAATGCCCCAGACAATTTGGCCCTCTCTGCTTTCCTGCGGACTCCATCCTCAAAAGCACCTGTTTTCGCTTTCGGCAACCTCATGAGCAAAAAAGACAAACGTCCAGCTTTTGCTGCCACAGCAAAGGTGCCAGCGGGGAAAAGTAATGCTGGTTCTCACTGCCTCCTGGAACCCTTTCAAATGCCACAGACAATTTGGCCCTCTCTGCTTTTCTGCGGACTCCATCCTCAAAAGCACCTGTTTTCGCTTTCGGCAGCCTCCGGAGCAAAAAAGACAAACGTCCAGCTTTTGCTGCCACAGCAAAGGTGCCAGCGGGGAAAAGTAATGCTGGTTCTCACTGCCTCCTGGAACCTCTTCAAATGCCCCAGACAATTTGGCCCTCTCTGCTTTCCTGCGGACTCCATCCTCAAAAGCACCTGGTTTCGCTTTTGGCAACCTCCGGAGCAAAAAAGACAAACGTCCAGCTTTTGCTGCCACAGCAAAGGTGCCAGCGGGGAAAAGTAATGCTGGTTCTCACTGCCTCCTGGAACCCTTTCAAATGCCCCAGACAATTTGGCCCTCTCTGCTTTCCTGCGGACTCCATACTCAAAAGCACCTGTTTTCGCTTTCGGCAGCCTCCGGAGCAAAAAAGACAAACGTCCAGCTTTTGCTGCCACAGCAAAGGTGCCAGCTGGGAAAAGTAATGCTGGTTCTCACTGCCTCCTGGAACTCCTTCAAATGCCCCAGACAATTTGGCCCTCTCTGCTTTCCTGCGGACTCCATCCTCAAAAGCACCTGTTTTCGCTTTCGGCAGCCTCCGGAGCAAAAAAGACAAACGTCCAGCCTTTGCTGCCACAACAAAGGTGCCAGCGGGGAAAAGTAATGCTGGTTCTCACTGCCTCCTGGAACCCTTTCAAATGCCCCAGACAATTTGGCCCTCTCTGCTTTCCTGCGGACTCTATCCTCAAAAGCACCTGTTTTCGCTTTCGGCAGCCTCCGGAGCAAAAAAGACAAACGTCCAGCTTTTGCTGCCACAGCAAAGGTGCCAGCGGGGAAAAGTAATGCTGGTTCTCACTACCTCCTTGAACCCTTTCAAATGCCACAGACAATTTGGCCCTCTCTGCTTTCCTGCGGACTCTATCCTCAAAAGCGCCTTTTTTCACTTTCGGCGCACTCCGGTGGTAAAAAGACAAACGTCCAGCTTTTGCTGCCACAGCAAAGGTGCCAGCGGGGAAAAGTGATGCTGGTTCTCACTGCCTCCTGGAACCCTTTCAAATGCCCCAGACAATTTGGCCCTCTCTGCTTTCCTGCGGACTCTATCCTCAAAAGCACCTGTTTTCGCTTTCGGCAGCCTCCGGAGCAAAAAAGACAAACGTCCAGCTTTTGCTGCCACAGCAAAGGTGCCAGCGGGGAAAAGTAATGCTGGTTCTCACTACCTCCTTGAACCCTTTCAAATGCCACAGACAATTTGGCCCTCTCTGCTTTCCTGCGGACTCCATCCTCAAAAGCACCTGTTTTCGCTTTTGGCAACCTCCGGAGCAAAAAAGACAAACGTCCAGCTTTTGCTGCCACAGCAAAGGTGCCAGCGGGGAAAAGTAATGCTGGTTCTCACTGCCTCCTGGAACCCTTTCAAATGCCCCAGACAATTTGGCCCTCTCTGCTTTCCTGCGGACTCCATCCTCAAAAGCACCTGTTTTCGCTTTCGGCAGCCTCCGGAGCAAAAAAGACAAACGTCCAGCTTTTGCTGCCACAGCAAAGGTGCCAGCGGGGAAAAGTAATGCTGGTTCTCACTGCCTCCTGGAACCCTTTCAAATGCCCCAGACAATTAAGCCCTCTCTGCTTTCCTGCGGACTCTATCCTCAAAAGCGCCTTTTTTCACTTTTGGCGCACTCCGGTGGTAAAAAGACAAACGTCCAGCTTTTGCTGCCACAGCAAAGGTGCCAGCGGGGAAAAGTGATGCTGGTTCTCACTGCCTCCTGGAACTCTTTCAAATGCCACAGACAATTTGGCCCTCTCTGCTTTCCTGCGGACTCCATCCTCAAAAGCACCTGTTTTCGCTTTCGGCAGCCTCCGGAGCAAAAAAGACAAACGTCCAGCCTTTGCTGCCACAACAAAGGTGCCAGCGGGAAAAAGTAATGCTGGTTCTCACTGCCTCCTGGAACCCTTTCAAATGCCCCAGACAATTTGGCCCTCTCTGCTTTCCTGCGGACTCTATCCTCAAAAGCACCTGTTTTCGCTTTCGGCAGCCTCCGGAGCAAAAAAGACAAACGTCCAGCTTTTGCTGCCACAGCAAAGGTGCCAGCGGGGAAAAGTAATGCTGGTTCTCACTACCTCCTTGAACCCTTTCAAATGCCACAGACAATTTGGCCCTCTCTGCTTTCCTGCGGACTCCATCCTCAAAAGCACCTGTTTTCGCTTTCGGCAACCTCCGGAGCAAAAAAGACAAACGTCCAGCTTTTGCTGCCACAGCAAAGGTGCCAGCGGGGAAAAGTAATGCTGGTTCTCACTGCCTCCTGGAACCCTTTCAAATGCCACAGACAATTTGGCCCTCTCTGCTTTCCTGCGGACTCCATCCTCAAAAGCACCTGTTTTCGCTTTCGGCAGCCTCCGGAGCAAAAAAGACAAACGTCCAGCTTTTGCTGCCACAGCAAAGGTGCCAGAGGGGAAAAGTAATGCTGGTTCTCACTGCCTCCTGGAACCCTTTCAAATGCCACAGACAATTTGGCCCTCTCTGCTTTCCTGCGGACTCCATACTCAAAAGCACCTGTTTTCGCTTTCGGCAGCCTCCGGAGCAAAAAAGACAAACGTCCAGCTTTTGCTGCCACAGCAAAGGTGCCAGCGGGGAAAAGTAATGCTGGTTCTCACTGCCTCCTGGAACTCCTTCAAATGCCACAGACAATTTGGCCCTCTCTGCTTTCCTGCGGACTCCATCCTCAAAAGCACCTGTTTTCGCTTTCGGCAGCCTCCGGAGCAAAAAAGACAAACGTCCAGCCTTTGCTGCCACAACAAAGGTGCCAGCGGGGAAAAGTAATGCTGGTTCTCACTGCCTCCTGGAACCCTTTCAAATGCCCCAGACAATTTGGCCCTCTCTGCTTTCCTGCGGACTCTATCCTCAAAAGCACCTGTTTTCGCTTTCGGCAGCCTCCGGAGCAAAAAAGACAAACGTCCAGCTTTTGCTGCCACAGCAAAGGTGCCAGCGGGGAAAAGTAATGCTGGTTCTCACTACCTCCTTGAACCCTTTCAAATGCCACAGACAATTTGGCCCTCTCTGCTTTCCTGCGGACTCTATCCTCAAAAGCGCCTTTTTTCACTTTCGGCGCACTCCGGTGGTAAAAAGACAAACGTCCAGCTTTTGCTGCCACAGCAAAGGTGCCAGCGGGGAAAAGTGATGCTGGTTCTCACTGCCTCCTGGAACTCTTTCAAATGCCACAGACAATTTGGCCCTCTCTGCTTTCCTGCGGACTCCATCCTCAAAAGCACCTGTTTTCGCTTTCGGCAACCTCCGGAGCAAAAAAGACAAACGTCCAGCTTTTGCTGCCACAGCAAAGGTGCCAGCGGGGAAAAGTAATGCTGGTTCTCACTGCCTCCTGGAACTCTTTCAAATGCCACAGACAATTTGGCCCTCTCTGCTTTCCTGCGGACTCCATCCTCAAAAGCACCTGTTTTCGCTTTCGGCAGCCTCCGGAGCAAAAAAGACAAACGTCCAGCTTTTGCTGCCACAGCAAAGGTGCCAGCGGGGAAAAGTAATGCTGGTTCTCACTGCCTCCTGGAACCCTTTCAAATGCCCCAGACAATTTGGCCCTCTCTGCTTTCCTGAAAAGTCTATCCTCAAAAGCACCTGTTTTCGCTTTCGGCAGCCTCCGGAGCAAAAAAGACAAACGTCCAGCTTTTGCTGCCACAACAAAGGTGCCAGCGGGGAAAAGTAATGCTGGTTCTCACTGCCTCCTGGAACCCTTTCAAATGCCCCAGACAATTTGGCCCTCTCTGCTTTCCTGCGCACTCCATCCTCAAAAGCACCTGTTTTCGCTTTCGGCAACCTCATGAGCAAAAAAGACAAACGTCCAGCTTTTGCTGCCACAGCAAAGGTGCCAGCGGGGAAAAGTAATGCTGGTTCTCACTGCCTCCTGGAACCCTTTCAAATGCCACAGACAATTTGGCCCTCTCTGCTTTTCTGCGGACTCCATCCTCAAAAGCACCTGTTTTCGCTTTCGGCAGCCTCCGGAGCAAAAAAGACAAACGTCCAGCTTTTGCTGCCACAGCAAAGGTGCCAGCGGGGAAAAGTAATGCTGGTTCTCACTGCCTCCTGGAACCTCTTCAAATGCCCCAGACAATTTGGCCCTCTCTGCTTTCCTGCGGACTCCATCCTCAAAAGCACCTGTTTTCGCTTTTGGCAACCTCCGGAGCAAAAAAGACAAACGACCAGCTTTTGCTGCCACAGCAAAGGTGCCAGCGGGGAAAAGTAATGCTGGTTCTCACTGCCTCCTGGAACCCTTTCAAATGCCACAGACAATTTGGCCCTCTCTGCTTTCCTGCGGACTCCATCCTCAAAAGCACCTGTTTTCGCTTTCGGCAGCCTCCGGAGCAAAAAAGACAAACGTCCAGCTTTTGCTGCCACAGCAAAGGTGCCAGCGGGGAAAAGTAATGCTGGTTCTCACTGCCTCCTGGAACCCTTTCAAATGCCCCAGACAATTTGGCCCTCTCTGCTTTCCTGCGGACTCCATCCTCAAAAGCACCTGTTTTCGCTTTCGGCAGCCTCCGGAGCAAAAAAGAAAAACGTCCAGCTTTTGCTGCCACAGCAAAGGTGCCAGCGGGGAAAAGTAATGCTGGTTCTCACTGCCTCCTGGAACCTCTTCAAATGCCCCAGACAATTTGGCCCTCTCTGCTTTCCTGCGGACTCCATCCTCAAAAGCACCTGTTTTCGCTTTTGGCAACCTCCGGAGCAAAAAAGACAAACGTCCAGCTTTTGCTGCCACAGCAAAGGTGCCAGCGGGGAAAAGTAATGCTGGTTCTCACTGCCTCCTGGAACCCTTTCAAATGCCCCAGACAATTTGGCCCTCTCTGCTTTCCTGCGGACTCCATACTCAAAAGCACCTGTTTTCGCTTTCGGCAAACTCCGGAGCAAAAAAGACAAACGTCCAGCTTTTGCTTCCATAGCAAAGGTGCCAGAGGGGAAAAGTAATGCTGGTTCTCACTGCCTCCTGGAACCCTTTCAAATGCCCCAGACAATTTGGCCCTCTCTGCTTTCCTGCGGACTCCATCCTCAAAAGCACCTGTTTTTGCTTTCGGCAGCCTCCGGAGCAAAAAAGACAAACGTCCAGCTTTTGCTGCCACAGCAAAGGTGCCAGCGGGGAAAAGTAATGCTGGTTCTCACTGCCTCCTGGAACCTGTTCAAATGCCCCAGACAATTTGGCCCTCTCTGCTTTCCTGCGGACTCCATCCTCAAAAGCACCTGTTTTCGCTTTCGGCAGCCTCCGGAGCAAAAAAGACAAACGTCCAGCTTTTGCTGCCACAGCAAAGGTGCCAGCGGGGAAAAGTAATGCTGGTTCTCACTGCCTCCTGGAACCCTTTCAAATGCCACAGACAATTTGGCCCTCTCTGCTTTCCTGCGGACTCCATCCTCAAAAGCACCTGTTTTCGCTTTCGGCAGCCTCCGGAGCAAAAAAGACAAACGTCCAGCTTTTGCTGCCACAGCAAAGGTGCCAGCTGGGAAAAGTAATGCTGGTTCTCACTGCCTCCTGGAACTCCTTCAAATGCCCCAGACAATTTGGCTCTCTCTGCTTTCCTGCGGACTCCATCCTCAAAAGCACCTGTTTTCGCTTTCGGCAGCCTGCGGAGCAAAAAAGACAAACGTCCAGCTTTTGCTGCCACAGCAAACGTGCCAGCGGGGAAAAGTAATGCTGGTTCTCACTGCCTCCTCGAACCTCTTCAAATGCCACAGACATTTTGGCCCTCTCTGCTTTCCTGCGGACTCCATCCTCAAAAGCACCTGTTTTCGCTTTCGGCAGCGTCCGGAGCAAAAAAGACAAACGTCCAGCTTTTGCTGCCACAGCAAAGGTGCCAGCGGGGAAAAGTAATGCTGGTTCTCACTGCCTCCTGGAACTCTTTCAAATGCCACAGACAATTTGGCCCTCTCTGCTTTCCTGCGGACTCCATCCTCAAAAGCACCTGTTTTCGCTTTCGGCAACCTCATGAGCAAAAAAGACAAACGTCCAGCTTTTGCTGCCACAGCAAAGGTGCCAGCGGGGAAAAGTAATGCTGGTTCTCACTGCCTCCTGGAACTCTTTCAAATGCCACAGACAATTTGGCCCTCTCTGCTTTCCTGCGGACTCCATCCTCAAAAGCACCTGTTTTCGCTTTCGGCAGCCTCTGGAGCAAAAAAGACAAACGTCCAGCTTTTGCTGCCACAGCAAAGGTGCCAGCGGGGAAAAGTAATGCTGGTTCTCACTGCCTCCTGGAACCCTTTCAAATGCCCCAGACAATTTGGCCCTCTCTGCTTTCCTGAAAAGTCTATCCTCAAAAGCACCTGTTTTTGCTTTCGGCAGCCTCCGGAGCAAAAAAGACAAACGTCCAGCTTTTGCTGCCACAACAAAGGTGCCAGCGGGGAAAAGTAATGCTGGTTCTCACTGCCTCCTGGAACCCTTTCAAATGCCCCAGACAATTTGGCCCTCTCTGCTTTCCTGCGGACTCCATCCTCAAAAGCACCTGTTTTCACTTTCGGCAACCTCATGAGCAAAAAAGACAAACGTCCAGCTTTTGCTGCCACAGCAAAGGTGCCAGCGGGGAAAAGTAATGCTGGTTCTCACTGCCTCCTGGAACCCTTTCAAATGCCACAGACAATTTGGCCCTCTCTGCTTTTCTGCGGACTCCATCCTCAAAAGCACCTGTTTTCGCTTTCGGCAGCCTCCGGAGCAAAAAAGACAAACGTCCAGCTTTTGCTGCCACAGCAAAGGTGCCAGCGGGGAAAAGTAATGCTGGTTCTCACTGCCTCCTGGAACCTCTTCAAATGCCCCAGACAATTTGGCCCTCTCTGCTTTCCTGCGGACTCCATCCTCAAAAGCACCTGGTTTCGCTTTTGGCAACCTCCGGAGCAAAAAAGACAAACGTCCAGCTTTTGCTGCCACAGCAAAGGTGCCAGCTGGGAAAAGTAATGCTGGTTCTCACTGCCTCCTGGAACTCCTTCAAATGCCCCAGACAATTTGGCCCTCTCTGCTTTCCTGCGGACTCCATCCTCAAAAGCACCTGTTTTCGCTTTCGGCAGCCTCCGGAGCAAAAAAGACAAACGTCCAGCCTTTGCTGCCACAACAAAGGTGCCAGCGGGGAAAAGTAATGCTGGTTCTCACTGCCTCCTGGAACCCTTTCAAATGCCACAGACAATTTGGCCCTCTCTGCTTTCCTGCGGACTCTATCCTCAAAAGCACCTGTTTTCGCTTTCGGCAGCCTCCGGAGCAAAAAAGACAAACGTCCAGCTTTTGCTGCCACAGCAAAGGTGCCAGCGGGGAAAAGTAATGCTGGTTCTCACTACCTCCTTGAACCCTTTCAAATGCCACAGACAATTTGGCCCTCTCTGCTTTCCTGCGGACTCTATCCTCAAAAGCGCCTTTTTTCACTTTCGACGCACTCCGGTGGTAAAAAGACAAACGTCCAGCTTTTGCTGCCACAGCAAAGGTGCCAGCGGGGAAAAGTGATGCTGGTTCTCACTGCCTCCTGGAACCCTTTCAAATGCCCCAGACAATTTGGCCCTCTCTGCTTTCCTGCGGACTCTATCCTCAAAAGCACCTGTTTTCGCTTTCGGCAGCCTCCGGAGCAAAAAAGACAAACGTCCAGCTTTTGCTGCCACAGCAAAGGTGCCAGCGGGGAAAAGTAATGCTGGTTCTCACTGCCTCCTGGAACTCTTTCAAATGCCACAGACAATTTGGCCCTCTCTGCTTTCCTGCGGACTCCATCCTCAAAAGCACCTGTTTTCGCTTTCGGCAGCCTCCGGAGCAAAAAAGACAAACGTCCAGCTTTTGCTGCCACAGCAAAGGTGCCAGCGGGGAAAAGTAATGCTGGTTCTCACTGCCTCCTGGAACCCTTTCAAATGCCCCAGACAATTTGGCCCTCTCTGCTTTCCTGAAAAGTCTATCCTCAAAAGCACCTGTTTTCGCTTTCGGCAGCCTCCGGAGCAAAAAAGACAAACGTCCAGCTTTTGCTGCCACAACAAAGGTGCCAGCGGGGAAAAGTAATGCTGGTTCTCACTGCCTCCTGGAACCCTTTCAAATGCCCCAGACAATTTGGCCCTCTCTGCTTTCCTGCGGACTCCATCCTCAAAAGCACCTGTTTTCGCTTTCGGCAACCTCATGAGCAAAAAAGACAAACGTCCAGCTTTTGCTGACACAGCAAAGGTGCCAGCGGGGAAAAGTAATGCTGGTTCTCACTGCCTCCTGGAACCCTTTCAAATGCCACAGACAATTTGGCCCTCTCTGCTTTTCTGCGGACTCCATCCTCAAAAGCACCTGTTTTCGCTTTCGGCAGCCTCCGGAGCAAAAAAGACAAACGTCCAGCTTTTGCTGCCACAGCAAAGGTGCCAGCGGGGAAAAGTAATGCTGGTTCTCACTGCCTCCTGGAACCTCTTCAAATGCCCCAGACAATTTGGCCCTCTCTGCTTTCCTGCGGACTCCATCCTCAAAAGCACCTGTTTTCGCTTTTGGCAACCTCCGGAGCAAAAAAGACAAACGTCCAGCTTTTGCTGCCACAGCAAAGGTGCCAGCGGGGAAAAGTAATGCTGGTTCTCACTGCCTCCTGGAACCCTTTCAAATGCCACAGACAATTTGGCCCTCTCTGCTTTCCTGCGGACTCCATCCTCAAAAGCACCTGTTTTCGCTTTCGGCAGCCTCCGGAGCAAAAAAGACAAACGTCCAGCTTTTGCTGCCACAGCAAAGGTGCCAGCGGGGAAAAGTAATGCTGGTTCTCACTGCCTCCTGGAACCCTTTCAAATGCCCCAGACAATTTGGCCCTCTCTGCTTTCCTGCGGACTCCATCTTCAAAAGCACCTGTTTTCGCTTTCGGCAGCCTCCGGAGCAAAAAAGAAAAACGTCCAGCTTTTGCTGCCACAGCAAAGGTGCCAGCGGGGAAAAGTAATGCTGGTTCTCACTGCCTCCTGGAACCCTTTCAAATGCCACAGACAATTTGGCCCTCTCTGCTTTCCTGCGGACTCCATCCTCAAAAGCACCTGTTTTCGCTTTCGGCAACCTCCGGAGCAAAAAAGACAAACGTCCAGCTTTTGCTTCCACAGCAAAGGTGCCAGAGGGGAAAAGTAATGCTGGTTCTCACTGCCTCCTGGAACCCTTTCAAATGCCACAGACAATTTGGCCCTCTCTGCTTTCCTGCGGACTCCATCCTCAAAAGCACCTGTTTTTGCTTTCGGCAGCCTCCGGAGCAAAAAAGACAAACGTCCAGCTTTTGCTGCCACAGCAAAGGTGCCAGCGGGGAAAAGTAATGCTGGTTCTCACTGCCTCCTGGAACCTCTTCAAATGCCCCAGACAATTTGGCCCTCTCTGCTTTCCTGCGGACTCCATCCTCAAAAGCACCTGTTTTCGCTTTTGGCAACCTCCGGAGCAAAAAAGACAAACGTCCAGCTTTTGCTGCCACAGCAAAGGTGCCAGCGGGGAAAAGTAATGCTGGTTCTCACTGCCTCCTGGAACTCTTTCAAATGCCCCAGACAATTTGGCCCTCTCTGCTTTCCTGCGGACTCCATCCTCAAAAGCACCTGTTTTCGCTTTCGGCAACCTCCGGAGCAAAAAAGACAAATGTCCAGCTTTTGCTGCCACAGCAAAGGTGCCAGCGGGGAAAAGTAATGCTGGTTCTCACTGCCTCCTGGAACCCTTTCAAATGCCACAGACAATTTGGCCCTCTCTGCTTTCCTGTGGACTCCATCCTCAAAAGCACCTGTTTTCGCTTTCGGCAGCCTCCGGAGCAAAAAAGACAAACGTCCAGCTTTTGCTGCCACAGCAAAGGTGCCAGCGGGGAAAAGTAATGCTGGTTCTCACTGCCTCCTGGAACCCTTTCAAATGCCACAGACAATTTGGCCCTCTCTGCTTTCCTGCGGACTCCATCCTCAAAAGCACCTGTTTTCGCTTTCGGCAGCCTCCGGAGCAAAAAAGACAAACGTCCAGCTTTTGCTGCCACAGCAAAGGTGCCAGCTGGGAAAAGTAATGCTGGTTCTCACTGCCTCCTGGAACTCCTTCAAATGCCCCAGACAATTTGGCTCTCTCTGCTTTCCTGCGGACTCCATCCTCAAAAGCACCTGTTTTCGCTTTCGGCAGCCTCCGGAGCAAAAAAGACAAACGTCCAGCTTTTGCTGCCACAGCAAACGTGCCAGCGGGGAAAAGTAATGCTGGTTCTCACTGCCTCCTCGAACCTCTTCAAATGCCACAGACATTTTGGCCCTCTCTGCTTTCCTGCGGACTCCATCCTCAAAAGCACCTGTTTTCGCTTTCGGCAGCGTCCGGAGCAAAAAAGACAAACGTCCAGCTTTTGCTGCCACAGCAAAGGTGCCAGCGGGGAAAAGTAATGCTGGTTCTCACTGCCTCCTGGAACTCTTTCAAATGCCACAGACAATTTGGCCCTCTCTGCTTTCCTGCGGACTCCATCCTCAAAAGCACCTGTTTTCGCTTTCGGCAACCTCATGAGCAAAAAAGACAAACGTCCAGCTTTTGCTGCCACAGCAAAGGTGCCAGCGGGGAAAAGTAATGCTGGTTCTCACTGCCTCCTGGAACTCTTTCAAATGCCACAGACAATTTGGCCCTCTCTGCTTTCCTGCGGACTCCATCCTCAAAAGCACCTGTTTTCGCTTTCGGCAGCCTCCAGAGCAAAAAAGACAAACGTCCAGCTTTTGCTGCCACAGCAAAGGTGCCAGCGGGGAAAAGTAATGCTGGTTCTCACTGCCTCCTGGAACCCTTTCAAATGCCACAGACAATTTGGCCCTCTCTGCTTTCCTGAAAAGTCTATCCTCAAAAGCACCTGTTTTCGCTTTCGGCAGCCTCCGGAGCAAAAAAGACAAACGTCCAGCTTTTGCTGCCACAACAAAGGTGCCAGCGGGGAAAAGTAATGCTGGTTCTCAGTGCCTCCTGGAACCCTTTCAAATGCCCCAGACAATTTGGCCCTCTCTGCTTTCCTGCGGACTCCATCCTCAAAAGCACCTGTTTTCGCTTTCGGCAACCTCATGAGCAAAAAAGACAAACGTCCAGCTTTTGCTGCCACAGCAAAGGTGCCAGCGGGGAAAAGTAATGCTGGTTCTCACTGCCTCCTGGAACCCTTTCAAATGCCACAGACAATTTGGCCCTCTCTGCTTTTCTGCGGACTCCATCCTCAAAAGCACCTGTTTTCGCTTTCGGCAGCCTCCGGAGCAAAAAAGACAAACGTCCAGCTTTTGCTGCCACAGCAAAGGTGCCAGCGGGGAAAAGTAATGCTGGTTCTCACTGCCTCCTGGAACCTCTTCAAATGCCCCAGACAATTTGGCCCTCTCTGCTTTCCTGCGGACTCCATCCTCAAAAGCACCTGTTTTCGCTTTTGGCAACCTCCGGAGCAAAAAAGACAAACGTCCAGCTTTTGCTGCCACAGCAAAGGTGCCAGCGGGGAAAAGTAATGCTGGTTCTCACTGCCTCCTGGAACCCTTTCAAATGCCCCAGACAATTTGGCCCTCTCTGCTTTCCTGCGGACTCCATACTCAAAAGCACCTGTTTTCGCTTTCGGCAGCCTCCGGAGCAAAAAAGACAAACGTCCAGCTTTTGCTGCCACAGCAAAGGTGCCAGCTGGGAAAAGTAATGCTGGTTCTCACTGCCTCCTGGAACTCCTTCAAATGCCCCAGACAATTTGGCCCTCTCTGCTTTCCTGCGGACTCCATCCTCAAAAGCACCTGTTTTCGCTTTCGGCAGCCTCCGGAGCAAAAAAGACAAACGTCCAGCCTTTGCTGCCACAACAAAGGTGCCAGCGGGGAAAAGTAATGCTGGTTCTCACTGCCTCCTGGAACCCTTTCAAATGCCCCAGACAATTTGGCCCTCTCTGCTTTCCTGCGGACTCTATCCTCAAAAGCACCTGTTTTCGCTTTCGGCAGCCTCCGGAGCAAAAAAGACAAACGTCCAGCTTTTGCTGCCACAGCAAAGGTGCCAGCGGGGAAAAGTAATGCTGGTTCTCACTACCTCCTTGAACCCTTTCAAATGCCACAGACAATTTGGCCCTCTCTGCTTTCCTGCGGACTCTATCCTCAAAAGCGCCTTTTTTCACTTTCGGCGCACTCCGGTGGTAAAAAGACAAACGTCCAGCTTTTGCTGCCACAGCAAAGGTGCCAGCGGGGAAAAGTGATGCTGGTTCTCACAGCCTCCTGGAACCCTTTCAAATGCCCCAGACAATTTGGCCCTCTCTGCTTTCCTGCGGACTCTATCCTCAAAAGCACCTGTTTTCGCTTTCGGCAGCCTCCGGAGCAAAAAAGACAAACGTCCAGCTTTTGCTGCCACAGCAAAGGTGCCAGCGGGGAAAAGTAATGCTGGTTCTCACTACCTCCTTGAACCCTTTCAAATGCCACAGACAATTTGGCCCTCTCTGCTTTCCTGCGGACTCCATCCTCAAAAGCACCTGTTTTCGCTTTCGGCAACCTCCGGAGCAAAAAAGACAAACGTCCAGCTTTTGCTGCCACAGCAAAGGTGCCAGCGGGGAAAAGTAATGCTGGTTCTCACTGCCTCCTGGAACCCTTTCAAATGCCCCAGACAATTTGGCCCTCTCTGCTTTCCTGCGGACTCCATCCTCAAAAGCACCTGTTTTCGCTTTCGGCAGCCTCCGGAGCAAAAAAGACAAACGTCCAGCTTTTGCTGCCACAGCAAAGGTGCCAGCGGGGAAAAGTAATGCTGGTTCTCACTACCTCCTTGAACCCTTTCAAATGCCACAGACAATTTGGCCCTCTCTGCTTTCCTGCGGACTCTATCCTCAAAAGCGCCTTTTTTCACTTTCGGCGCACTCCGGTGGTAAAAAGACAAACGTCCAGCTTTTGCTGCCACAGCAAAGGTGCCAGCGGGGAAAAGTGATGCTGGTTCTCACTGCCTCCTGGAACCCTTTCAAATGCCCCAGACAATTTGGCCCTCTCTGCTTTCCTGCGGACTCTATCCTCAAAAGCACCTGTTTTCGCTTTCGGCAGCCTCCGGAGCAAAAAAGACAAACGTCCAGCTTTTGCTGCCACAGCAAAGGTGCCAGCGGGGAAAAGTAATGCTGGTTCTCACTACCTCCTTGAACCCTTTCAAATGCCACAGACAATTTGGCCCTCTCTGCTTTCCTGCGGACTCCATCCTCAAAAGCACCTGTTTTCGCTTTCGGCAACCTCCGGAGCAAAAAAGACAAACGTCCAGCTTTTGCTGCCACAGCAAAGGTGCCAGCGGGGAAAAGTAATGCTGGTTCTCACTGCCTCCTGGAACCCTTTCAAATGCCACAGACAATTTGGCCCTCTCTGCTTTCCTGCGGACTCCATCCTCAAAAGCACCTGTTTTCGCTTTCGGCAGCCTCCGGAGCAAAAAAGACAAACGTCCAGCTTTTGCTGCCACAGCAAAGGTGCCAGCGGGGAAAAGTAATGCTGGTTCTCACTGCCTCCTGGAACCCTTTCAAATGCCCCAGACAATTAAGCCCTCTCTGCTTTCCTGCGGACTCTATCCTCAAAAGCGCCTTTTTTCACTTTTGGCGCACTCCGGTGGTAAAAAGACAAACGTCCAGCTTTTGCTGCCACAGCAAAGGTGCCAGCGGGGAAAAGTGATGCTGGTTCTCACTGCCTCCTGGAACTCTTTCAAATGCCACAGACAATTTGGCCCTCTCTGCTTTCCTGCGGACTCCATCCTCAAAAGCACCTGTTTTCGCTTTCGGCAGCCTCCGGAGCAAAAAAGACAAACGTCCAGCCTTTGCTGCCACAACAAAGGTGCCAGCGGGAAAAAGTAATGCTGGTTCTCACTGCCTCCTGGAACCCTTTCAAATGCCCCAGACAATTTGGCCCTCTCTGCTTTCCTGCGGACTCTATCCTCAAAAGCACCTGTTTTCGCTTTCGGCAGCCTCCGGAGCAAAAAAGACAAACGTCCAGCTTTTGCTGCCACAGCAAAGGTGCCAGCGGGGAAAAGTAATGCTGGTTCTCACTACCTCCTTGAACCCTTTCAAATGCCACAGACAATTTGGCCCTCTCTGCTTTCCTGCGGACTCCATCCTCAAAAGCACCTGTTTTCGCTTTCGGCAACCTCCGGAGCAAAAAAGACAAACGTCCAGCTTTTGCTGCCACAGCAAAGGTGCCAGCGGGGAAAAGTAATGCTGGTTCTCACTGCCTCCTGGAACCCTTTCAAATGCCACAGACAATTTGGCCCTCTCTGCTTTCCTGCGGACTCCATCCTCAAAAGCACCTGTTTTCGCTTTCGGCAGCCTCCGGAGCAAAAAAGACAAACGTCCAGCTTTTGCTGCCACAGCAAAGGTGCCAGAGGGGAAAAGTAATGCTGGTTCTCACTGCCTCCTGGAACCCTTTCAAATGCCACAGACAATTTGGCCCTCTCTGCTTTCCTGCGGACTCCATACTCAAAAGCACCTGTTTTCGCTTTCGGCAGCCTCCGGAGCAAAAAAGACAAACGTCCAGCTTTTGCTGCCACAGCAAAGGTGCCAGCTGGGAAAAGTAATGCTGGTTCTCACTGCCTCCTGGAACTCCTTCAAATGCCCCAGACAATTTGGCCCTCTCTGCTTTCCTGCGGACTCCATCCTCAAAAGCACCTGTTTTCGCTTTCGGCAGCCTCCGGAGCAAAAAAGACAAACGTCCAGCCTTTGCTGCCACAACAAAGGTGCCAGCGGGGAAAAGTAATGCTGGTTCTCACTGCCTCCTGGAACCCTTTCAAATGCCCCAGACAATTTGGCCCTCTCTGCTTTCCTGCGGACTCCATCCTCAAAAGCACCTGTTTTCGCTTTCGGCAGCCTCCGGAGCAAAAAAGACAAACGTCCAGCTTTTGCTGCCACAGCAAAGGTGCCAGCGGGGAAAAGTAATGCTGGTTCTCACTACCTCCTTGAACCCTTTCAAATGCCACAGACAATTTGGCCCTCTCTGCTTTCCTGCGGACTCTATCCTCAAAAGCGCCTTTTTTCACTTTCGGCGCACTCCGGTGGTAAAAAGACAAACGTCCAGCTTTTGCTGCCACAGCAAAGGTGCCAGCGGGGAAAAGTGATGCTGGTTCTCACTGCCTCCTGGAACCCTTTCAAATGCCCCAGACAATTTGGCCCTCTCTGCTTTCCTGCGGACTCTATCCTCAAAAGCACCTGTTTTCGCTTTCGGCAGCCTCCGGAGCAAAAAAGACAAACGTCCAGCTTTTGCTGCCACAGCAAAGGTGCCA
Organism: Vanellus vanellus; assembly: GCF_965231255.1. Taxonomy (NCBI): domain Eukaryota; kingdom Metazoa; phylum Chordata; class Aves; order Charadriiformes; family Charadriidae; genus Vanellus; species Vanellus vanellus. The sequence goes on from NW_028128882.1 coordinate 134,699, forward strand.
GCGGGGAAAAGTAATGCTGGTTCTCACTACCTCCTTGAACCCTTTCAAATGCCACAGACAATTTGGCCCTCTCTGCTTTCCTGCGGACTCCATCCTCAAAAGCACCTGTTTTCGCTTTCGGCAACCTCCGGAGCAAAAAAGACAAACGTCCAGCTTTTGCTGCCACAGCAAAGGTGCCAGCGGGGAAAAGTAATGCTGGTTCTCACTGCCTCCTGGAACCCTTTCAAATGCCCCAGACAATTTGGCCCTCTCTGCTTTCCTGCGGACTCCATCCTCAAAAGCACCTGTTTTCGCTTTCGGCAGCCTCCGGAGCAAAAAAGACAAACGTCCAGCTTTTGCTGCCACAGCAAAGGTGCCAGCGGGGAAAAGTAATGCTGGTTCTCACTGCCTCCTGGAACCCTTTCAAATGCCCCAGACAATTAAGCCCTCTCTGCTTTCCTGCGGACTCTATCCTCAAAAGCGCCTTTTTTCACTTTTGGCGCACTCCGGTGGTAAAAAGACAAACGTCCAGCTTTTGCTGCCACAGCAAAGGTGCCAGCGGGGAAAAGTGATGCTGGTTCTCACTGCCTCCTGGAACTCTTTCAAATGCCACAGACAATTTGGCCCTCTCTGCTTTCCTGCGGACTCCATCCTCAAAAGCACCTGTTTTCGCTTTCGGCAGCCTCCGGAGCAAAAAAGACAAACGTCCAGCCTTTGCTGCCACAGCAAAGGTGCCAGCGGGAAAAAGTAATGCTGGTTCTCACTGCCTCCTGGAACCCTTTCAAATGCCCCAGACAATTTGGCCCTCTCTGCTTTCCTGCGGACTCTATCCTCAAAAGCACCTGTTTTCGCTTTCGGCAGCCTCCGGAGCAAAAAAGACAAACGTCCAGCTTTTGCTGCCACAGCAAAGGTGCCAGCGGGGAAAAGTAATGCTGGTTCTCACTACCTCCTTGAACCCTTTCAAATGCCACAGACAATTTGGCCCTCTCTGCTTTCCTGCGGACTCCATCCTCAAAAGCACCTGTTTTCGCTTTCGGCAACCTCCGGAGCAAAAAAGACAAACGTCCAGCTTTTGCTGCCACAGCAAAGGTGCCAGCGGGGAAAAGTAATGCTGGTTCTCACTGCCTCCTTGAACCCTTTCAAATGCCACAGACAATTTGGCCCTCTCTGCTTTCCTGCGGACTCCATCCTCAAAAGCACCTGTTTTCGCTTTCGGCAGCCTCCGGAGCAAAAAAGACAAACGTCCAGCTTTTGCTGCCACAGCAAAGGTGCCAGAGGGGAAAAGTAATGCTGGTTCTCACTGCCTCCTGGAACCCTTTCAAATGCCACAGACAATTTGGCCCTCTCTGCTTTCCTGCGGACTCCATCCTCAAAAGCACCTGTTTTCGCTTTCGGCAGCCTCCGGAGCAAAAAAGACAAACGTCCAGCTTTTGCTGCCACAGCAAACGTGCCAGCGGGGAAAAGTAATGCTGGTTCTCACTGCCTCCTCGAACCTCTTCAAATGCCACAGACATTTTGGCCCTCTCTGCTTTCCTGCGGACTCCATCCTCAAAAGCACCTGTTTTCGCTTTCGGCAGCGTCCGGAGCAAAAAAGACAAACGTCCAGCTTTTGCTGCCACAGCAAAGGTGCCAGCGGGGAAAAGTAATGCTGGTTCTCACTGCCTCCTGGAACTCTTTCAAATGCCACAGACAATTTGGCCCTCTCTGCTTTCCTGCGGACTCCATCCTCAAAAGCACCTGTTTTCGCTTTCGGCAACCTCCGGAGCAAAAAAGACAAACGTCCAGCTTTTGCTGCCACAGCAAAGGTGCCAGCGGGGAAAAGTAATGCTGGTTCTCACTGCCTCCTGGAACTCTTTCAAATGCCACAGACAATTTGGCCCTCTCTGCTTTCCTGCGGACTCCATCCTCAAAAGCACCTGTTTTCGCTTTCGGCAGCCTCCGGAGCAAAAAAGACAAACGTCCAGCTTTTGCTGCCACAGCAAAGGTGCCAGCGGGGAAAAGTAATGCTGGTTCTCACTGCCTCCTGGAACCCTTTCAAATGCCCCAGACAATTAAGCCCTCTCTGCTTTCCTGCGGACTCTATCCTCAAAAGCGCCTTTTTTCACTTTTGGCGCACTCCGGTGGTAAAAAGACAAACGTCCAGCTTTTGCTGCCACAGCAAAGGTGCCAGCGGGGAAAAGTGATGCTGGTTCTCACTGCCTCCTGGAACTCTTTCAAATGCCACAGACAATTTGGCCCTCTCTGCTTTCCTGCGGACTCCATCCTCAAAAGCACCTGTTTTCGCTTTCGGCAGCCTCCGGAGCAAAAAAGACAAACGTCCAGCCTTTGCTGCCACAGCAAAGGTGCCAGCGGGAAAAAGTAATGCTGGTTCTCACTGCCTCCTGGAACCCTTTCAAATGCCCCAGACAATTTGGCCCTCTCTGCTTTCCTGCGGACTCTATCCTCAAAAGCACCTGTTTTCGCTTTCGGCAGCCTCCGGAGCAAAAAAGACAAACGTCCAGCTTTTGCTGCCACAGCAAAGGTGCCAGCGGGGAAAAGTAATGCTGGTTCTCACTACCTCCTTGAACCCTTTCAAATGCCACAGACAATTTGGCCCTCTCTGCTTTCCTGCGGACTCCATCCTCAAAAGCACCTGTTTTCGCTTTCGGCAACCTCCGGAGCAAAAAAGACAAACGTCCAGCTTTTGCTGCCACAGCAAAGGTGCCAGCGGGGAAAAGTAATGCTGGTTCTCACTGCCTCCTGGAACCCTTTCAAATGCCACAGACAATTTGGCCCTCTCTGCTTTCCTGCGGACTCCATCCTCAAAAGCACCTGTTTTCGCTTTCGGCAGCCTCCGGAGCAAAAAAGACAAACGTCCAGCTTTTGCTGCCACAGCAAAGGTGCCAGAGGGGAAAAGTAATGCTGGTTCTCACTGCCTCCTGGAACCCTTTCAAATGCCACAGACAATTTGGCCCTCTCTGCTTTCCTGCGGACTCCATCCTCAAAAGCACCTGTTTTCGCTTTCGGCAGCCTCCGGAGCAAAAAAGACAAACGTCCAGCTTTTGCTGCCACAGCAAACGTGCCAGCGGGGAAAAGTAATGCTGGTTCTCACTGCCTCCTGGAACCCTTTCAAATGCCCCAGACAATTAAGCCCTCTCTGCTTTCCTGCGGACTCTATCCTCAAAAGCGCCTTTTTTCACTTTTGGCGCACTCCGGTGGTAAAAAGACAAACGTCCAGCTTTTGCTGCCACAGCAAAGGTGCCAGCGGGGAAAAGTGATGCTGGTTCTCACTGCCTCCTGGAACTCTTTCAAATGCCACAGACAATTTGGCCCTCTCTGCTTTCCTGCGGACTCCATCCTCAAAAGCACCTGTTTTCGCTTTCGGCAGCCTCCGGAGCAAAAAAGACAAACGTCCAGCCTTTGATGCCACAACAAAGGTGCCAGCGGGAAAAAGTAATGCTGGTTCTCACTGCCTCCTGGAACCCTTTCAAATGCCCCAGACAATTTGGCCCTCTCTGCTTTCCTGCGGACTCTATCCTCAAAAGCACCTGTTTTCGCTTTCGGCAGCCTCCGGAGCAAAAAAGACAAACGTCCAGCTTTTGCTGCCACAGCAAAGGTGCCAGCGGGGAAAAGTAATGCTGGTTCTCACTACCTCCTTGAACCCTTTCAAATGCCACAGACAATTTGGCCCTCTCTGCTTTCCTGCGGACTCCATCCTCAAAAGCACCTGTTTTCGCTTTCGGCAACCTCCGGAGCAAAAAAGACAAACGTCCAGCTTTTGCTGCCACAGCAAAGGTGCCAGCGGGGAAAAGTAATGCTGGTTCTCACTGCCTCCTGGAACCCTTTCAAATGCCACAGACAATTTGGCCCTCTCTGCTTTCCTGCGGACTCCATCCTCAAAAGCACCTGTTTTCGCTTTCGGCAGCCTCCGGAGCAAAAAAGACAAACGTCCAGCTTTTGCTGCCACAGCAAAGGTGCCAGAGGGGAAAAGTAATGCTGGTTCTCACTGCCTCCTGGAACCCTTTCAAATGCCACAGACAATTTGGCCCTCTCTGCTTTCCTGCGGACTCCATACTCAAAAGCACCTGTTTTCGCTTTCGGCAGCCTCCGGAGCAAAAAAGACAAACGTCCAGCTTTTGCTGCCACAGCAAAGGTGCCAGCTGGGAAAAGTAATGCTGGTTCTCACTGCCTCCTGGAACTCCTTCAAATGCCCCAGACAATTTGGCCCTCTCTGCTTTCCTGCGGACTCCATCCTCAAAAGCACCTGTTTTCGCTTTCGGCAGCCTCCGGAGCAAAAAAGACAAACGTCCAGCCTTTGCTGCCACAACAAAGGTGCCAGCGGGGAAAAGTAATGCTGGTTCTCACTGCCTCCTGGAACCCTTTCAAATGCCCCAGACAATTTGGCCCTCTCTGCTTTCCTGCGGACTCTATCCTCAAAAGCACCTGTTTTCGCTTTCGGCAGCCTCCGGAGCAAAAAAAGACAAACGTCCAGCTTTTGCTGCCACAGCAAAGGTGCCAGCGGGGAAAAGTAATGCTGGTTCTCACTACCTCCTTGAACCCTTTCAAATGCCACAGACAATTTGGCCCTCTCTGCTTTCCTGCGGACTCTATCCTCAAAAGCGCCTTTTTTCACTTTCGGCGCACTCCGGTGGTAAAAAGACAAACGTCCAGCTTTTGCTGCCACAGCAAAGGTGCCAGCGGGGAAAAGTGATGCTGGTTCTCACTGCCTCCTGGAACCCTTTCAAATGCCCCAGACAATTTGGCCCTCTCTGCTTTCCTGCGGACTCTATCCTCAAAAGCACCTGTTTTCGCTTTCGGCAGCCTCCGGAGCAAAAAAGACAAACGTCCAGCTTTTGCTGCCACAGCAAAGGTGCCAGCGGGGAAAAGTAATGCTGGTTCTCACTACCTCCTTGAACCCTTTCAAATGCCACAGACAATTTGGCCCTCTCTGCTTTCCTGCGGACTCCATCCTCAAAAGCACCTGTTTTCGCTTTCGGCAACCTCCGGAGCAAAAAAGACAAACGTCCAGCTTTTGCTGCCACAGCAAAGGTGCCAGCGGGGAAAAGTAATGCTGGTTCTCACTGCCTCCTGGAACCCTTTCAAATGCCCCAGACAATTTGGCCCTCTCTGCTTTCCTGCGGACTCCATCCTCAAAAGCACCTGTTTTCGCTTTCGGCAGCCTCCGGAGCAAAAAAGACAAACGTCCAGCTTTTGCTGCCACAGCAAAGGTGCCAGCGGGGAAAAGTAATGCTGGTTCTCACTGCCTCCTGGAACCCTTTCAAATGCCCCAGACAAGTAAGCCCTCTCTGCTTTCCTGCGGACTCTATCCTCAAAAGCGCCTTTTTTCACTTTTGGCGCACTCCGGTGGTAAAAAGACAAACGTCCAGCTTTTGCTGCCACAGCAAAGGTGCCAGCGGGGAAAAGTGATGCTGGTTCTCACTGCCTCCTGGAACTCTTTCAAATGCCACAGACAATTTGGCCCTCTCTGCTTTCCTGCGGACTCCATCCTCAAAAGCACCTGTTTTCGCTTTCGGCAGCCTCCGGAGCAAAAAAGACAAACGTCCAGCCTTTGCTGCCACAACAAAGGTGCCAGCGGGAAAAAGTAATGCTGGTTCTCACTGCCTCCTGGAACCCTTTCAAATGCCCCAGACAATTTGGCCCTCTCTGCTTTCCTGCGGACTCTATCCTCAAAAGCACCTGTTTTCGCTTTCGGCAGCCTCCGGAGCAAAAAAGACAAACGTCCAGCTTTTGCTGCCACAGCAAAGGTGCCAGCGGGGAAAAGTAATGCTGGTTCTCACTACCTCCTTGAACCCTTTCAAATGCCACAGACAATTTGGCCCTCTCTGCTTTCCTGCGGACTCCATCCTCAAAAGCACCTGTTTTCGCTTTCGGCAACCTCCGGAGCAAAAAAGACAAACGTCCAGCTTTTGCTGCCACAGCAAAGGTGCCAGCGGGGAAAAGTAATGCTGGTTCTCACTGCCTCCTGGAACCCTTTCAAATGCCACAGACAATTTGGCCCTCTCTGCTTTCCTGCGGACTCCATCCTCAAAAGCACCTGTTTTCGCTTTCGGCAGCCTCCGGAGCAAAAAAGACAAACGTCCAGCTTTTGCTGCCACAGCAAAGGTGCCAGAGGGGAAAAGTAATGCTGGTTCTCACTGCCTCCTGGAACCCTTTCAAATGCCACAGACAATTTGGCCCTCTCTGCTTTCCTGCGGACTCCATCCTCAAAAGCACCTGTTTTCGCTTTCGGCAGCCTCCGGAGCAAAAAAGACAAACGTCCAGCTTTTGCTGCCACAGCAAAGGTGCCAGCGGGGAAAAGTAATGCTGGTTCTCACTACCTCCTTGAACCCTTTCAAATGCCACAGACAATTTGGCCCTCTCTGCTTTCCTGCGGACTCCATCCTCAAAAGCACCTGTTTTCGCTTTCGGCAACCTCCGGAGCAAAAAAGACAAACGTCCAGCTTTTGCTGCCACAGCAAAGGTGCCAGCGGGGAAAAGTAATGCTGGTTCTCACTGCCTCCTGGAACCCTTTCAAATGCCACAGACAATTTGGCCCTCTCTGCTTTCCTGCGGACTCCATCCTCAAAAGCACCTGTTTTCGCTTTCGGCAGCCTCCGGAGCAAAAAAGACAAACGTCCAGCTTTTGCTGCCACAGCAAAGGTGCCAGAGGGGAAAAGTAATGCTGGTTCTCACTGCCTCCTGGAACCCTTTCAAATGCCACAGACAATTTGGCCCTCTCTGCTTTCCTGCGGACTCCATACTCAAAAGCACCTGTTTTCGCTTTCGGCAGCCTCCGGAGCAAAAAAGACAAACGTCCAGCTTTTGCTGCCACAGCAAAGGTGCCAGCTGGGAAAAGTAATGCTGGTTCTCACTGCCTCCTGGAACTCCTTCAAATGCCCCAGACAATTTGGCCCTCTCTGCTTTCCTGCGGACTCCATCCTCAAAAGCACCTGTTTTCGCTTTCGGCAGCCTCCGGAGCAAAAAAGACAAACGTCCAGCCTTTGCTGCCACAACAAAGGTGCCAGCGGGGAAAAGTAATGCTGGTTCTCACTGCCTCCTGGAACCCTTTCAAATGCCCCAGACAATTTGGCCCTCTCTGCTTTCCTGCGGACTCTATCCTCAAAAGCACCTGTTTTCGCTTTCGGCAGCCTCCGGAGCAAAAAAGACAAACGTCCAGCTTTTGCTGCCACAGCAAAGGTGCCAGCGGGGAAAAGTAATGCTGGTTCTCACTACCTCCTTGAACCCTTTCAAATGCCACAGACAATTTGGCCCTCTCTGCTTTCCTGCGGACTCTATCCTCAAAAGCGCCTTTTTTCACTTTCGGCGCACTCCGGTGGTAAAATGACAAACGTCCAGCTTTTGCTGCCACAGCAAAGGTGCCAGCGGGGAAAAGTGATGCTGGTTCTCACTGCCTCCTGGAACCCTTTCAAATGCCCCAGACAATTTGGCCCTCTCTGCTTTCCTGCGGACTCTATCCTCAAAAGCACCTGTTTTCGCTTTCGGCAGCCTCCGGAGCAAAAAAGACAAACGTCCAGCTTTTGCTGCCACAGCAAAGGTGCCAGCGGGGAAAAGTAATGCTGGTTCTCACTACCTCCTTGAACCCTTTCAAATGCCACAGACAATTTGGCCCTCTCTGCTTTCCTGCGGACTCCATCCTTAAAAGCACCTGTTTTCGCTTTCGGCAACCTCCGGAGCAAAAAAGACAAACGTCCAGCTTTTGCTGCCACAGCAAAGGTGCCAGCGGGGAAAAGTAATGCTGGTTCTCACTGCCTCCTGGAACCCTTTCAAATGCCCCAGACAATTTGGCCCTCTCTGCTTTCCTGCGGACTCCATCCTCAAAAGCACCTGTTTTCGCTTTCGGCAGCCTCCGGAGCAAAAAAGACAAACGTCCAGCTTTTGCTGCCACAGCAAAGGTGCCAGCGGGGAAAAGTAATGCTGGTTCTCACTGCCTCCTGGAACCCTTTCAAATGCCCCAGACAATTAAGCCCTCTCTGCTTTCCTGCGGACTCTATCCTCAAAAGCGCCTTTTTTCACTTTTGGCGCACTCCGGTGGTAAAAAGACAAACGTCCAGCTTTTGCTGCCACAGCAAAGGTGCCAGCGGGGAAAAGTGATGCTGGTTCTCACTGCCTCCTGGAACTCTTTCAAATGCCACAGACAATTTGGCCCTCTCTGCTTTCCTGCGGACTCCATCCTCAAAAGCACCTGTTTTCGCTTTCGGCAGCCTCCGGAGCAAAAAAGACAAACGTCCAGCCTTTGCTGCCACAACAAAGGTGCCAGCGGGAAAAAGTAATGCTGGTTCTCACTGCCTCCTGGAACCCTTTCAAATGCCCCAGACAATTTGGCCCTCTCTGCTTTCCTGCGGACTCTATCCTCAAAAGCACCTGTTTTCGCTTTCGGCAGCCTCCGGAGCAAAAAAGACAAACGTCCAGCTTTTGCTGCCACAGCAAAGGTGCCAGCGGGGAAAAGTAATGCTGGTTCTCACTACCTCCTTGAACCCTTTCAAATGCCACAGACAATTTGGCCCTCTCTGCTTTCCTGCGGACTCCATCCTCAAAAGCACCTGTTTTCGCTTTCGGCAACCTCCGGAGCAAAAAAGACAAACGTCCAGCTTTTGCTGCCACAGCAAAGGTGCCAGCGGGGAAAAGTAATGCTGGTTCTCACTGCCTCCTGGAACCCTTTCAAATGCCACAGACAATTTGGCCCTCTCTGCTTTCCTGCGGACTCCATCCTCAAAAGCACCTGTTTTCGCTTTCGGCAGCCTCCGGAGCAAAAAAGACAAACGTCCAGCTTTTGCTGCCACAGCAAAGGTGCCAGAGGGGAAAAGTAATGCTGGTTCTCACTGCCTCCTGGAACCCTTTCAAATGCCACAGACAATTTGGCCCTCTCTGCTTTCCTGCGGACTCCATCCTCAAAAGCACCTGTTTTCGCTTTCGGCAGCCTCCGGAGCAAAAAAGACAAACGTCCAGCTTTTGCTGCCACAGCAAAGGTGCCAACAGGGAAAAGTAATGCTGGTTCTCACTGCCTCCTGGAACCCTTTCAAATGCCACAGACAATTTGGCCCTCTCTGCTTTCCTGCGGACTCCATTCTCAAAAGCACCTTTTTTCGCTTTCGGCAACCTCCGGAGCAAAAAAGACAAACGTCCAGCTTTTGCTGCCACAGCAAAGGTGCCAGCGGGGAAAAGTAATGCTGGTTCTCACTGCCTCCTGGAACCCTTTCAAATGCCACAGACAATTTGGCCCTCTCTGCTTTCCTGCGGACTCCATCCTCAAAAGCACCTGTTTTCGCTTTCGGCAGCCTCCGGAGCAAAAAAGACAAACGTCCAGCTTTTGCTGCCACAGCAAAGGTGCCAGCGGGGAAAAGTAATGCTGGTTCTCACTGCCTCCTGGAACCCTTTCAAATGCCCCAGACAATTTGGCCCTCTCTGCTTTCCTGCGGACTCCATCCTCAAAAGCACCTGTTTTCGCTTTCGGCAGCCTCCGGAGCAAAAAAGACAAACGTCCAGCTTTTGCTGCCACAGCAAAGGTGCCAGCGGGGAAAAGTAATGCTGGTTCTCACTGCCTCCTGGAACCCTTTCAAATGCCCCAGACAATTTGGCCCTCTCTGCTTTCCTGCGGACTCCATCCTCAAAAGCACCTGTTTTCGCTTTCGGCAGCCTCCGGAGCAAAAAAGAAAAACGTCCAGCTTTTGCTGCCACAGCAAAGGTGCCAGCGGGGAAAAGTAATGCTGGTTCTCACTGCCTCCTGGAACCCTTTCAAATGCCCCAGACAATTTGGCTCTCTCTGCTTTCCTGCGGACTCCATCCTCAAAAGCACCTGTTTTCGCTTTCGGCAACCTCCGGAGCAAAAAAGACAAACGTCCCGCTTTTGCTTCCACAGCAAAGGTGCCAGCGGGGAAAAGTAATGCTGGTTCTCACTGCCTCCTGGAACCCTTTCAAATGCCACAGACAATTTGGCCCTCTCTGCTTTCCTGCGGACTCCATCCTCAAAAGCACCTGTTTTTGCTTTCGGCAGCCTCCGGAGCAAAAAAGACAAACGTCCAGCTTTTGCTGCCACAGCAAAGGTGCCAGCGGGGAAAAGTAATGCTGGTTCTCACTGCCTCCTGGAACCTCTTCAAATGCCCCAGACAATTTGGCCCTCTCTGCTTTCCTGCGGACTCCATCCTCAAAAGCACCTGTTTTCGCTTTTGGCAACCTCCGGAGCAAAAAAGACAAACGTCCAGCTTTTGCTGCCACAGCAAAGGTGCCAGCGGGGAAAAGTAATGCTGGTTCTCACTGCCTCCTGGAACCCTTTCAAATGCCACAGACAATTTGGCCCTCTCTGCTTTCCTGCGGACTCCATCCTCAAAAGCACCTGTTTTCGCTTTCGGCAGCCTCCGGAGCAAAAAAGACAAACGTCCAGCTTTTGCTGCCACAGCAAAGGTGCCAGCGGGGAAAAGTAATGCTGGTTCTCACTGCCTCCTGGAACCCTTTCAAATGCCACAGACAATTTGGCCCTCTCTGCTTTCCTGTGGACTCCATCCTCAAAAGCACCTGTTTTCGCTTTCGGCAGCCTCCGGAGCAAAAAAGACAAACGTCCAGCTTTTGCTGCCACAGCAAAGGTGCCAGCGGGGAAAAGTAATGCTGGTTCTCACTGCCTCCTGGAACCCTTTCAAATGCCACAGACAATTTGGCCCTCTCTGCTTTCCTGCGGACTCCATCCTCAAAAGCACCTGTTTTCGCTTTCGGCAGCGTCCGGAGCAAAAAAGACAAACGTCCAGCTTTTGCTGCCACAGCAAAGGTGCCAGCGGGGAAAAGTAATGCTGGTTCTCACTGCCTCCTGGAACCTGTTCAAATGCCCCAGACAATTTGGCCCTCTCTGCTTTCCTGCGGACTCCATCCTCAAAAGCACCTGTTTTCGCTTTCGGCAGCCTCCGGAGCAAAAAAGACAAACGTCCAGCTTTTGCTGCCACAGCAAAGGTGCCAGCGGGGAAAAGTAATGCTGGTTCTCACTGCCTCCTGGAACCCTTTCAAATGCCACAGACAATTTGGCCCTCTCTGCTTTCCTGCGGACTCCATCCTCAAAAGCACCTGTTTTCGCTTTCGGCAGCCTCCGGAGCAAAAAAGACAAACGTCCAGCTTTTGCTGCCACAGCAAAGGTGCCAGCTGGGAAAAGTAATGCTGGTTCTCACTGCCTCCTGGAACTCCTTCAAATGCCCCAGACAATTTGGCTCTCTCTGCTTTCCTGCGGACTCCATCCTCAAAAGCACCTGTTTTCGCTTTCAGCAGCCTCCGGAGCAAAAAAGACAAACGTCCAGCTTTTGCTGCCACAGCAAACGTGCCAGCGGGGAAAAGTAATGCTGGTTCTCACTGCCTCCTGGAACCTCTTCAAATGCCACAGACATTTTGGCCCTCTCTGCTTTCCTGCGGACTCCATCCTCAAAAGCACCTGTTTTCGCTTTCGGCAACCTCATGAGCAAAAAAGACAAACGTCCAGCTTTTGCTGCCACAGCAAAGGTGCCAGCGGGGAAAAGTAATGCTGGTTCTCACTGCCTCCTGGAACTCTTTCAAATGCCACAGACAATTTGGCCCTCTCTGCTTTCCTGCGGACTCCATCCTCAAAAGCACCTGTTTTCGCTTTCGGCAGCCTCCGGAGCAAAAAAGACAAACGTCCAGCTTTTGCTGCCACAGCAAAGGTGCCAGCGGGGAAAAGTAATGCTGGTTCTCACTGCCTCCTTGAACCCTTTCAAATGCCACAGACAATTTGGCCCTCTCTGCTTTCCTGTGGACTCCATTCTCAAAAGCACCTGTTTTCGCTTTCGGCAGCCTCCGGAGCAAAAAAGACAAACGTCCAGCTTTTGCTGCCACAGCAAAGGTGCCAGCGGGGAAAAGTAATGCTGGTTCTCACTGCCTCCTGGAACCCTTTCAAATGCCACAGACAATTTGGCCCTCTCTGCTTTCCTGCGGACTCCATCCTCAAAAGCACCTGTTTTCGCTTTCGGCAGCCTCCGGAGCAAAAAAGACAAACGTCCAGCTTTTGCTGCCACAGCAAAGGTGCCAGCTGGGAAAAGTAATGCTGGTTCTCACTGCCTCCTGGAACTCCTTCAAATGCCCCAGACAATTTGGCTCTCTCTGCTTTCCTGCGGACTCCATCCTCAAAAGCACCTGTTTTCGTTTTCGGCAGCCTCCGGAGCAAAAAAGACAAACGTCCAGCTTTTGCTGCCACAGCAAAGGTGCCAGCGGGGAAAAGTAATGCTGGTTCTCACTGCCTCCTGGAACCCTTTCAAATGCCACAGAGATTTTGGCCCTCTCTGCTTTCCTGCGGACTCCATCCTCAAAAGCACCTGTTTTCGCTTTCGGCAACCTCATGAGCAAAAAAGACAAACGTCCAGCTTTTGCTGCCACAGCAAAGGTGCCAGCGGGGAAAAGTAATGCTGGTTCTCACTGCCTCCTGGAACTCTTTCAAATGCCACAGACAATTTGGCCCTCTCTGCTTTCCTGCGGACTCCATCCTCAAAAGCACCTGTTTTCGCTTTCGGCAGCCTCCGGAGCAAAAAAGACAAACGTCCAGCTTTTGCTGCCACAGCAAAGGTGCCAGCGGGGAAAAGTAATGCTGGTTCTCACTGCCTCCTGGAACCCTTTCAAATGCCCCAGACAATTTGGCCCTCTCTGCTTTCCTGAAAAGTCTATCCTCAAAAGCACCTGTTTTCGCTTTCGGCAGGCTCCGGAGCAAAAAAGACAAACGTCCAGCTTTTGCTGCCACAACAAAGGTGCCAGCGGGGAAAAGTAATGCTGGTTCTCACTGCCTCCTGGAACCCTTTCAAATGCCCCAGACAATTTGGCCCTCTCTGCTTTCCTGCGGACTCCATCCTCAAAAGCACCTGTTTTCGCTTTCGGCAACCTCATGAGCAAAAAAGACAAACGTCCAGCTTTTGCTGCCACAGCAAAGGTGCCAGCGGGGAAAAGTAATGCTGGTTCTCACTGCCTCCTGGAACCCTTTCAAATGCCACAGACAATTTGGCCCTCTCTGCTTTCCTGCGGACTCCATCCTCAAAAGCACCTGTTTTCGCTTTCGGCAGCCTCCGGAGCAAAAAAGACAAACGTCCAGCTTTTGCTGCCACAGCAAAGGTGCCAGCGGGGAAAAGTAATGCTGGTTCTCACTGCCTCCTGGAACCTCTTCAAATGCCCCAGACAATTTGGCCCTCTCTGCTTTCCTGCGGACTCCATCCTCAAAAGCACCTGTTTTCGCTTTTGGCAACCTCCGGAGCAAAAAAGACAAACGTCCAGCTTTTGCTGCCACAGCAAAGGTGCCAGCGGGGAAAAGTAATGCTGGTTCTCACTGCCTCCTGGAACCCTTTCAAATGCCACAGACAATTTGGCCCTCTCTGCTTTCCTGCGGACTCCATCCTCAAAAGCACCTGTTTTCGCTTTCGGCAGCCTCCGGAGCAAAAAAGACAAACGTCCAGCTTTTGCTGCCACAGCAAAGGTGCCAGCGGGGAAAAGTAATGCTGGTTCTCACTGCCTCCTGGAACCCTTTCAAATGCCCCAGACAATTTGGCCCTCTCTGCTTTCCTGAAAAGTCTATCCTCAAAAGCACCTGTTTTCGCTTTCGGCAGGCTCCGGAGCAAAAAAGACAAACGTCCAGCTTTTGCTGCCACAACAAAGGTGCCAGCGGGGAAAAGTAATGCTGGTTCTCACTGCCTCCTGGAACCCTTTCAAATGTCCCAGACAATTTGGCCCTCTCTGCTTTCCTGCGGACTCCATCCTCAAAAGCACCTGTTTTCGCTTTCGGCAACCTCATGAGCAAAAAAGACAAACGTCCAGCTTTTGCTGCCACAGCAAAGGTGCCAGCGGGGAAAAGTAATGCTGGTTCTCACTGCCTCCTGGAACCCTTTCAAATGCCACAGACAATTTGGCCCTCTCTGCTTTTCTGCGGACTCCATCCTCAAAAGCACCTGTTTTCGCTTTCGGCAGCCTCCGGAGCAAAAAAGACAAACGTCCAGCTTTTGCTGCCACAGCAAAGGTGCCAGCGGGGAAAAGTAATGCTGGTTCTCACTGCCTCCTGGAACCTCTTCAAATGCCCCAGACAATTTGGCCCTCTCTGCTTTCCTGCGGACTCCATCCTCAAAAGCACCTGTTTTCGCTTTTGGCAACCTCCGGAGCAAAAAAGACAAACGTCCAGCTTTTGCTGCCACAGCAAAGGTGCCAGCGGGGAAAAGTAATGCTGGTTCTCACTGCCTCCTGGAACCCTTTCAAATGCCACAGACAATTTGGCCCTCTCTGCTTTCCTGCGGACTCCATCCTCAAAAGCACCTGTTTTCGCTTTCGGCAGCCTCCGGAGCAAAAAAGACAAACGTCCAGCTTTTGCTGCCACAGCAAAGGTGCCAGCGGGGAAAAGTAATGCTGGTTCTCACTGCCTCCTGGAACCTCTTCAAATGCCCCAGACAATTTGGCCCTCTCTGCTTTCCTGCGGACTCCATCCTCAAAAGCACCTGTTTTCGCTTTTGGCAACCTCCGGAGCAAAAAAGACAAACGTCCAGCTTTTGCTGCCACAGCAAAGGTGCCAGCGGGGAAAAGTAATGCTGGTTCTCACTGCCTCCTGGAACCCTTTCAAATGCCACAGACAATTTGGCCCTCTCTGCTTTCCTGCGGACTCCATCCTCAAAAGCACCTGTTTTCGCTTTCGGCAGCCTCCGGAGCAAAAAAGACAAACGTCCAGCTTTTGCTGCCACAGCAAAGGTGCCAGCGGGGAAAAGTAATGCTGGTTCTCACTGCCTCCTGGAACCCTTTCAAATGCCCCAGACAATTTGGCCCTCTCTGCTTTCCTGAAAAGTCTATCCTCAAAAGCACCTGTTTTCGCTTTCGGCAGCCTCCGGAGCAAAAAAGACAAACGTCCAGCTTTTGCTGCCACAACAAAGGTGCCAGCGGGGAAAAGTAATGCTGGTTCTCACTGCCTCCTGGAACCCTTTCAAATGCCCCAGACAATTTGGCCCTCTCTGCTTTCCTGCGGACTCCATCCTCAAAAGCACCTGTTTTCGCTTTCGGCAACCTCATGAGCAAAAAAGACAAACGTCCAGCTTTTGCTGCCACAGCAAAGGTGCCAGCGGGGAAAAGTAATGCTGGTTCTCACTGCCTCCTGGAACCCTTTCAAATGCCACAGACAATTTGGCCCTCTCTGCTTTTCTGCGGACTCCATCCTCAAAAGCACCTGTTTTCGCTTTCGGCAGCCTCCGGAGCAAAAAAGACAAACGTCCAGCTTTTGCTGCCACAGCAAAGGTGCCAGCGGGGAAAAGTAATGCTGGTTCTCACTGCCTCCTGGAACCTCTTCAAATGCCCCAGACAATTTGGCCCTCTCTGCTTTCCTGCGGACTCCATCCTCAAAAGCACCTGTTTTCGCTTTTGGCAACCTCCGGAGCAAAAAAGACAAACGTCCAGCTTTTGCTGCCACAGCAAAGGTGCCAGCGGGGAAAAGTAATGCTGGTTCTCACTGCCTCCTGGAACCCTTTCAAATGCCCCAGACAATTTGGCCCTCTCTGCTTTCCTGCGGACTCCATCCTCAAAAGCACCTGTTTTCGCTTTCGGCAGCCTCCGGAGCAAAAAAGACAAACGTCCAGCTTTTGCTGCCACAGCAAACGTGCCAGCGGGGAAAAGTAATGCTGGTTCTCACTGCCTCCTGGAACTCCTTCAAATGCCACAGACATTTTGGCCCTCTCTGCTTTCCTGCGGACTCCATCCTCAAAAGCACCTGTTTTCGCTTTCGGCAACCTCATGAGCAAAAAAGACAAACGTCCAGCTTTTGCTGCCACAGCAAAGGTGCCAGCGGGGAAAAGTAATGCTGGTTCTCACTGCCTCCTGGAACTCTTTCAAATGCCACAGACAATTTTGGCCCTCTCTGCTTTCCTGCGGACTCCATCCCTCAAAAGCACCTGTTTTCGCTTTCGGCAGCCTCCGGAGCAAAAAAGACAAACGTCCAGCTTTTGCTGCCACAGCAAAGGTGCCAGCGGGGAAAAGTAATGCTGGTTCTCACTGCCTCCTGGAACCCTTTCAAATGCCCCAGACAATTTGGCCCTCTCTGCTTTCCTGAAAAGTCTATCCTCAAAAGCACCTGTTTTCGCTTTCGGCAGCCTCCGGAGCAAAAAAGACAAACGTCCAGCTTTTGCTGGCCACAACAAAGGTGCCAGCGGGGAAAAGTAATGCTGGTTCTCACTTCCTGGAACCCTTTCAAATGCCCCAGACAATTTGGCCCTCTCTGCTTTCCTGCGGACTCCATCCTCAAAAGCACCTGTTTTCGCTTTCGGCAGCCTCCGGAGCAAAAAAGACAAACGTCCAGCTTTTGCTGCCACAGCAAAGGTGCCAGCTGGGAAAAGTAATGCTGGTTCTCACTGCCTCCTGGAACTCCTTCAAATGCCCCAGACAATTTGGCTCTCTCTGCTTTCCTGCGGACTCCATCCTCAAAAGCACCTGTTTTCGCTTTCGGCAGCCTCCGGAGCAAAAAAGACAAACGTCCAGCTTTTGCTGCCACAGCAAAGGTGCCAGCGGGGAAAAGTAATGCTGGTTCTCACTGCCTCCTGGAACCTCTTCAAATGCCACAGAGATTTTGGCCCTCTCTGCTTTCCTGCGGACTCTATCCTCAAAAGCACCTGTTTTCGCTTTCGGCAACCTCATGAGCAAAAAAGACAAACGTCCAGCTTTTGCTGCCACAGCAAAGGTGCCAGCGGGGAAAAGTAATGCTGGTTCTCACTGCCTCCTGGAACCCTTTCAAATGCCACAGACAATTTGGCCCTCTCTGCTTTTCTGCGGACTCCATCCTCAAAAGCACCTGTTTTCGCTTTCGGCAGCCTCCGGAGCAAAAAAGACAAACGTCCAGCTTTTGCTGCCACAGCAAACGTGCCAGCGGGGAAAAGTAATGCTGGTTCTCACTGCCTCCTGGAACCTCTTCAAATGCCCCAGACAATTTGGCCCTCTCTGCTTTCCTGCGGACTCCATCCTCAAAAGCACCTGTTTTCGCTTTTGGCAACCTCCGGAGCAAAAAAGAAAAACGTCCAGCTTTTGCTGCCACAGCAAAGGTGCCAGCGGGGAAAAGTAATGCTGGTTCTCACTGCCTCCTGTAACCCTTTCAAATGCCCCAGACAATTTGGCCCTCTCTGCTTTCCTGCGGACTCCATCCTCAAAAGCACCTGTTTTCGCTTTCGGCAGCCTCCGGAGCAAAAAAGACAAACGTCCAGCTTTTGCTGCCACAGCAAACGTGCCAGCGGGGAAAAGTAATGCTGGTTCTCACTGCCTCCTGGAACCTCTTCAAATGCCACAGACATTTTGGCCCTCTCTGCTTTCCTGCGGACTCCATCCTCAAAAGCACCTGTTTTCGCTTTCGGCAACCTCATGAGCAAAAAAGACAAACGTCCAGC
>NW_028128881.1:0-59183 GCF_965231255.1 Vanellus vanellus
CCAAACAGCGGCGAAAGTGAAAAAACGATGCTTTTGAGGACAGAGTCCGCAGGAAAGCAGAGAGGGCCAAATTGTCTGTGGCATTTGAAAGGGTTCCAGGAGGCAGTGAGAACCAGCATTACTTTTCCCTGCTGGCACCTTTGGCTGTGGCAGCAAAAGCTGAACGTTTGTCTTTTTTGCTCCAAACAGCGGCGAAAGTGAAAAACGATGCTTTTGAGGACAGAGTCCGCAGGAAAGCAGAGAGGGCGAAATTGTCTGTGGCATTTGAAAGGGTTCCAGGAGGCAGTGAGAACCAGCATCACTTTTCCCCGCTGGCACCTTTGCTGTGGCAGCAAAAGCTGGACGTTTGTCTTTTTTGCTCCAAACACCGCCGAAAGCGAAAAAAGGTGCTTTTGAGGATAGAGTCCGCAGGAAAGCAGAGAGGGCCAAATTGTCTGAGGCATTTGAAGAGGTTCCAGGAGGCAGTGAGGACCAGCATCACTTTTCCCCGCTGGCACCTTTGCTGTGGCAGCAAAAGCTGGACGTTTGTCTATTTTGCTCCGGAGGATGCCGAAAGCGAAAACAGGTGCTTTTGAGGCTAGAGTCCGCAGGAAAGCGGAGAGGGCCAAATTGTCTGGGGCATTTGAAAGGGTTCCAGGAGGCAGTGAGAACCAGCATTACTTTTCCCCGCTGGCACCTTTGCTGTGGCAGCAAAAGCTGGCCAATATTCTTTTTTGCTTCAAACACCGCCGAAAGCGAAAACAGGTTCTTTTGATGATGGAGTCCGCAGGAAAGCAGAGAGGGCCAAATTGTGTGGTGCATTTGAAGGGGTTCCAGGAGGCAGTGAGGACCAGCATCACTTTTTCCCGCTGGCACCTTTGCTGTGGCAGCAAAAGCTGGACAATTGTCTTTTTTGCTCCAAACACCGCCGAAAGCGAAAAAAGGTGCTTTTGAGGATAGAGTCCGCAGAAAAGCAGAGAGGGCCAAATAGTCTGTGGCATTTGAAGAGGTTCCAGGAGGCAGTGAGGACCAGCATCACTTTTCCCCGCTGGCATCTTTGCTGTGGCAGCAAAACCTGGACGTTTGTCTTTTTTGCTTCGGAGGATGCCGAAAGAGAAAACGGGTGCTTTTGAGGATAGAGTCCGCAGGAAAGCAGAGAGGGCCAAATTGTCTGGGGCATTTGAAGAGGTTCCAGGAGGCAGTAAGGACCAGCATCACTTTTCCCCGCTGGCACCTTTGCTGTGGCAGCAAAAGCTGGACGTTTGTCTTTTTTGCTCCGGAGGATGCCGAAAGCGAAAAAAGGTGCTTTTGAGGATGGAGTGCGCAGGAAAGCAGAGAGGGCCTAATTGTCCGTAATATTTGAGAGGGTTCCAGGAGGCAGTGAGAACCAGCATTACTTTTCCCCGCTGGCACCTTTGCTGTGGCAGCAAAAGCTGGACGTTTGTCTTTTTTGCTCCAAACACCGCCGAAAGAGAAAAAAGGTGCTTTTGAGGATAGAGTCCGCAGGAAAGCAGAGAGGGCCAAATTGTCTGTGGCATTTGAAGAGGTTCCAGGAGGCAGTGAGGACCAGCATCACTTTTCCCCGCTGGCACCTTTGCTGTGGCAGCAAAAGCTGGACGTTTGTCTTTTTGCTCCAAACACCGCCGAAAGCGAAAACAAGTGCTTTTGAGGACAGAGTCCGCAGGAAAGCAGAGAGGGCCAAATTGTGTGGTGCATTTGAAGGGGTTCCAGGAGGCAGTGAGGACCAGCATCACTTTTCCCCGCTGGCACCTTTGCTGTGGCAGCAAAAGCTGGACGTTTGTCTTTTTTGCTCCGGAGGATGCCGAAAGCGAAAACAAGTGCCTTTTGAGGATGGAGTCCACAGGAAAGCAGAGAGGTCGAAAATGTCTGTGGTATTTGAAAGGGTTCCAGGAGGCAGTGAGAACCAGCATCACTTTTCCCCGCTGGCACCTTTGCTGTGGCAGCAAAAGCTGAACGTTTGTCTTTTTTGCTCCAAACAGCGGCGAAAGTGAAAAACGATGCTTTTGAGGACAGAGTCCGCAGGAAAGCAGAGAGGGCGAAATTGTCTGTGGCATTTGAAAGGGTTCCAGGAGGCAGTGAGAACCAGCATCACTTTTCCCCGCTGGCACCTTTGCTGTGGCAGCAAAAGCTGGACGTTTGTCTTTTTTGCTCCGGGAGGATGCTGAAAGCGAAAAAAGGTGCTTTTGAGGATAGAGTGCGAAGGAAAGCAGAGAGGGCCAAATAGTCTGTGGCATTTGAAGGGGTTCCAGGAGGCAGTGAGGACCAGCATCACTTTTCCCCGCTGGCACCTTTGTTGTGGCAGCAAAAGCTGGACGTTTGTATTTTTTGCTCCAAACACCGCCGAAACAAAAAAGGTGCTTTTGAGAATAGAGTGTGCAGGAAAGCAGAGAGGGCCAAATTGTCTGGGGCATTTGAAGGGGTTCCAGGAGGCAGTGAGAACCAGCATTACTTTTCCCCGCTGGCACTATTGCTGTGGCAGCAAAAGCTGGACGTTTGCTTTTTTGGTCCAAACACCGCCGAAAGCGAAAACAGGTGCTTTTGAGGATAGAGTCCGCAGGAAAGAGGAGAGGGCCAAATTGTCTGGGGCATTTGAAGCGGTCCAGGAGACAGTGAGGACCAGCATCACTTTTCCCCGCTGGCACCTTTTCTGTGGCAGCAAAGCTGGACGTTTGTCTTTTTTGCTCCGGATGATGCCGAAAGCGAAAACAGGTGCTTTTGAGGCTAGAGTCTGCAGGAAAGCGGAGAGGGCCAAATTGTCTGGGGCATTTGAAAGGGTTCCAGGAGGCAGTGAGAACCAGCATTACTTTTGCCCGTTGGCACCTTTGCTGTGGCAGGAAAAGCTGGACAATTGTCTTTTTTTGCTCCGGAGGCTGCCGAAAGCGAAAATAGGTTCTTTTGAGGATGGAGTCCGCAGGAAAGCAGAGAGGGCCAAATTGTCTGGGGCATTTGAAGGGGTTCCAGGAGGCAGTGAGGACCAGCATCACTTTTCCCCGCTGGCACCTTTGATGTGGCAGCAAAGGCTGGACGTTTTCTTTTTTGCTCCAAACACCGCCGAAAGCGAAAAAAGGTTCTTTTGAGGATAGAGTCCGCAGGAAAGCAGAGAGGGCCAAATTGTCTGTGGCATTTGAAAGGGTTCCAGGAGGCAGTGAGGACCAGCATCACTTTTCCCCGCTGGCACCTTTGCTGTGGCAGCAAAAGCTGGACGTTTGTCTTTTTTGCTCCTGAGGATGCCGAAAGCGAAAAAAGGTGCTTTTGAGGATAGAGTCCGCAGGAAAGCAGAGAGGGCCAAATTGTCTGTGGCATTTGAAAGGGTTCCAGGAGGCAGTGAGAACCAGCATTACTTTTCCCCGCTGGCACCTTTGCTGTGGCAGCAAAAGCTGGACGTTTGTCTTTTTTGCTCCGGAGGCTGCCGAAAGAGAAAACAGGTGCTTTTGAGGATAGAGTCCGCAGGAAAGCAGAGAGGGCCAAATTGTCTGTGGCATTTGAAGAGGTTCCAGGAGGCA
The DNA here is from genome assembly GCF_965231255.1 of Vanellus vanellus. Classification (NCBI taxonomy): domain Eukaryota; kingdom Metazoa; phylum Chordata; class Aves; order Charadriiformes; family Charadriidae; genus Vanellus; species Vanellus vanellus. The sequence goes on from NW_028128881.1 coordinate 3,504, forward strand.
GTGAGAACCAGCATTACTTTTCCCCGCTGGCACCTTTGCTGTGGCAGCAAAAGCTGGCCGTTTGTCTTTTTTGCTCCGGAGTTTGCCGAAAGCGAAAACAGGTGCTTTTGAGGATAGAGTCCGCAGGAAAGCAGAGAGGGCCAAATTGTCTGGGGCATTTGAAGAGGTTCCAGGAGGCAGTGAGGACCAGCATCACTTTTCCCCGCTGGCACCTTTGCTGTGGCAGCAAAAGCTGAACGTTTGTCTTTTTTGCTCCACACACCGCCGAAAGCGAAAACAGGTGCTTTTGAGGATAGAGTCCGCAGGAAAGCAGAGAGGGCCAAATTGTGTGGTGCATTTGAAGGGGTTCCAGGAGGCAGTGAGGACCAGCATCACTTTTCCCCGCTGGCACCTTTGCTGTGGCAGCAAAAGCTGGACGTTTGTCTTTTTTGCTCCAAACACTGCCGAAAGCGAAAACAGGTGCTTTTGAGGATGGAGTCCACAGTAAAGCAGAGAGGGCCAAATTGTCTGGGGCATTTGAAGAGGTTCCAGGAGGCAGTGAGAACCAGCATTACTTTTCCCCGCTGGCACCTTTGCTGTGGCAGGAAAAGCTGGACAATTGTCTTTTTTGCTCCAAACACCGCCGAAAGCGAAAACAGGTGCTTTTGAGGATAGAGTGCGCAGGAAAGCAGAGAGGGCCAAATTGTCTGGGGCATTTGAAGGGGTTCCAGGAGGCAGTGAGGACCAGCATTACTTTTCCCCGCTGGCACCTTTGCTGTGGCAGCAAAAGCTGGACGTTTGTCTTTTTTGCTCCAAACAGCAGCGAAAGTGAAAAACGGTGCTTTTGAGGATGGAGTCCGCAGGAAAGCAGAGAGGGCCAAATTGTCTGGGGCATTTGAAGGGGTTCCAGGAGGCAGTGAGGACCAGCATCACTTTTCCCCGCTGGCACCTTTGCTGTGGCAGCAAAAGCTGGACGTTTTTCTTTTTTGATCCAAACACCGCCGAAAGCGAAAAAAGGTGCTTTTGAGAATGGAGTCTGCAGGAAAGCAGAGAGGGCCAAATTGTCTTGGCCATTTGTAAGGGTTCCAGGAGGCAGTGAGAACCAGCATTACTTTTCCCCGCTGGCACCTTTGCTGTGGCAGCAAAACTGGACGTTTGTCTTTTGTGCTCCGGAGGCTGCCGAAAGCGAAAACAGGTTCTTTTGAGGATGGAGTCCGCAGGAAAGCAGAGAGGGCCAAATTGTGTGGGGCATTTGAAGGGGTTCCAGGAGGCAGTGAGGACCAGCATCACTTTTCCCCGCTGGCACCTTTGCTGTGGAAGCAAAGGCTGGACGTTTGTCTTTTTTGCTCCAAACACCGCCGAAATCGAAAAAAGTTTCTTCTGAGGATACAGTCCGCAGGAAAGCAGAGAGGGCCAAATTGTGTGGTGCATTTGAAGGGGTTACAGGAGGCAGTGAGAACCAGCATTACTTTTCCCCGCTGGCACCTTTGCTGTGGCAGCAAAACTGGACGTTTGTCTTTTGTGCTCCGGAGGTTGGCGAAAGCGAAAACAGGTTCTTTTGAGGATGGAGTCCGCAGGAAAGCAGAGAGGGCCAAATTGTCTGTGGCATTTGAAAGGGTTCCAGGAGGCAGTGAGGACCAGCATCACTTTTCCCCGCTGGCACCTTTGCTGTGGCAGCAAAAGCTGGACTTTGTCTTTTTTGCTCCAAACAACGCCGAAAGCGAAAAAAGGTGCTTTTGAGGATGGAGTCCGCAGGAAAGTAGAGAGGGCCAAATTGTCTGGGGCATTTGAAAGGGTTCCAGGAGGCAGTGAGAACCAGGATTACTTTTCCCCGCTGGCACCTTTGCTGTGGCAGCAAAAGCTGGACGTTTGTCTTTTTTGCTCCGGAGGATGCCGAAAGCGAAAACAGGTTCTTTTGAGGATGGAGTCCGCAAGAAAGCAGAGAGGGCCAAATTGTGTGGTGCATTTGAAGGGGTTTCAGGAGGCAGTGAGGACCAGCATCACTTTTCCCCGCTGGCACCTTTGCTGTGGCAGCAAAAGCTGGACGTTTTCTTTTTTGCTCGAAATACCGCCGAAAGCGAAAAAAGGTTCTTTTGAGGATAGAGTCCGCAGGAAAGCAGAGAGGGCCAAATTGTCTGTGGCATTTGAAAGGGTTCCAGGAGGCAGTGAGGACCAGCATCACTTTTCCCCGCTGGCACCTTTGCTGTGGCAGCAAAAGCTGGACGTTTGTCTTTTTTGCTCCTGAGGATGCCGAAAGCGAAAAAAGGTGCTTTTGAGGATGGAGTCCGCAGGAAAGCAGAGAGGGCCAAATTGTCTGTGGCATTTGAAAGGGTTCCAGGAGGCAGTGAGAACCAGCATTACTTTTCCCCGCTGGCACCTTTGCTGTGGCAGCAAAAGCTGGACGTTTGTCTTTTTTGCTCCGGAGGCTGCCGAAAAAGAGAAAACAGGTGCTTTTGAGGATAGAGTCCGCAGGAAAGCAGAGAGGGCCAAATTGTGTGGTGCATTTGAAGAGGTTCCAGGAGGCAGTGAGAACCAGCATTACTTTTCCCGGCTGGCACCTTTGCTGTGGGAGCAAAAGCTGGACGTTTGTCTTTTTTGCTCCGGAGGCTGCCGAAAGAGAAAACAGGTGCTTTTGAGGATAGAGTCCGCAGGAAAGCAGAGAGGGCCAAATTGTGTGGTGCATTTGAAGGGGTTCCAGGAGGCAGTGAGGACCAGCATCACTTTTCCCCGCTGGCACCTTTGCTGTGGCAGCAAAAGCTGGACGTTTGTCTTTTTTGCTCCGGAGGCTGCCGAAAGAGAAAACAGGTGCTTTTGAGGATAGAGTCCTCAGGAAAGCATAGAGGGCCAAATTGTCTGGGACATTTGAAGAGGTTCCAGGAGGCAGTGAGGACCAGCATCACTTTTCCCCGCTGGCACCTTTGCTGTGGCAGCAAAAGCTGGACGTTTGTCTTTTTTGCTCCAAACAGCGGCGAAAGTGAAAAACGGTGCTTTTGAGGATGGAGTCCGCTGGAAAGCAGAGAGGGCCAAATTGTCTGGGGCATTTGAAGGGGTTCCAGGAGGCAGTGAGGACCAGCATCACTTTTCCCCGCTGGCACCTTTGATGTGGCAGCAAAAGCTGGACGTATTTCTTTTTTGATCCAAACACCGCCGAAAGCGAAAAAAGGTGCTTTTGAGAATGGAGTCTGCAGGAAAGCAGAGAGGGCCAAATTGTCTGTGGCATTTGAAAGGGTTCCAGGAGGCAGTGAGAACCAGCATTACTTTTCCCCGCTGGCACCTTTGCTGTGGCAGCAAAAGCTGGACGTTTGTCTTTTTTGCTCGGGAGGCTGCCGAAAGCGAAAACAGGTTCTTTTGAGGATGGAGTCTGCAGGAAAGCAGAGAGGGCCAAATTGTCTGAGGCATTTGAAGGGGTTCCAGGAGGCAGTGAGGACCAGCATCACTTTTCCCCGCTGGCACCTTTGCTGTGGCAGCAAAGGCTGGACGTTTTCTTTTTTGCTCCAAACACCGCCGAAAGCGAAAAAAGTTTCTTCTGAGGATAGAGTCCGCAGGAAAGCAGAGAGGGCCAAATTGTCTGTGGCATTTGAAAGGGTTCCAGGAGGCAGTGAGGACCAGCATCACTTTTCCCGCTGGCACCTTTGCTGTGGCAGCAAAAGCTGGACGTTTTTCTTTTTTGCTCCCGAGGCTGCCGAAAGCTAAAAAAGGTGCTTTTGAGGATGGAGTCCGCAAGAAAGCAGAGAGGGCCAAATTGTGTGGTGCATTTGAAGGGGTTCCAGGAGGCAGTGAGGACCAGCATCACTTTTCCCCGCTGGCACCTTTGCTGTGGCAGCAAAAGCTGGACGTTTGTCTTTTTTGCTCCGGAGGCTGCCGAAAGAGAAAACAGGTGCTTTTGAGGATAGAGTCCGCAGGAAAGCAGAGAGGGCCAAATTGTCTGGGACATTTGAAGAGCTTCCAGGAGGCAGTGAGGACCAGCATTACTTTTCCCTGCTGGCACCTTTGCTGTGGCAGCAAAAGCTGGACGTTTGTCTTTTTTGCTCCAAACACTGCCGAAAGCGAAAAAAGGTGCTTTTGAGGATGGAGTCCGCAGGAAAGTAGAGAGGGCCTAATTGGCCGTAACATTTGAAGAGGTTCCAGGAGGCAGTGAGGACCAGTATTACTTTTACCCGCTGGCACCTTTGCTGTGGCAGCAAAAGCTGGACGTTTGTCTTTTTTGCTCCAAACACCGCCGAAAGCGAAAACAGGTTCTTTTGAGGATGGAGTCCGCAGGAAAGCAGAGAAGGCCAAATTGTGTGGTGCATTTGAAGGGGCTCCAGGAGGCAGTGAGGACCAGCATCACTTTTCCCCGCTGGCACCTTTGCTGTGGCAGCAAAAGGTGGACGTTTTCTTTTTTGCTCCAAACACTGCCGAAAGCGAAAAAAGGTGCTTTTGAGGATAGAGTCCGCAGGAAAGCAGAGAGGGCCAAATTGTCTGTGGCATTTGAAAGGGTTTCAGGAGGCAGTGAGAACCAGCATTACTTTTCCCCGCTGGCACCTTTGCTGTGGCAGCAAACCTGGACGTTTGTCTTTTCTGCTCCGGAGGATGCCGAAAGCGAAAACAGGTTCTTTTTAGGATGGAGTCCGCAGGAAAGCAGAGAGGGCCAAATTGTCTGGGGCATTTGAAAGGGTTCCAGGAGGCAGTGAGGACCAGCATCACTTTTTCCCCGCTGGCACCTTTGCTGTGGCAGCAAAAGCTGGACGTTTGTCTTTTTTGCTCCAAACAGCGGCGAAAGTGAAAAACGGTGCTTTTGAGGATAGAGTCCGCAGGAAAGCAGAGAGGGCCAAATTGTCTGGGGCATTTTAAGGGGTTCCAGGAGGCAGTGAGGACCAGCATCACTTTTCCCCGCTGGCACCTTTGCTGTGGCAGCAAAACCTGGACTTTTTCTTTTTTGCTCCAAACACTGCCGAAAGCGAAAAAAGGTTCTTCTGAGGATAGAGTCCGCAGGAAAGCAGAGAGGGCCAAATTGTCTGGGGCATTTGAAGGGGTTCCAGGAGGCAGTGAGGACCAGCATCACTTTTCCCCGCTGGCACCTTTGCTGTGGCAGCAAAAGCTGGACGTTTGTCTTTTTTGCTCCAAACACCGCCGAAAGCGAAAAAAGGTGCTTTTGAGGGTGGAGTCCGCAGGAAAGCAGAGAGGGCCAAATTGTGTGGTGCATTTGAAGGGGTTCCAGGAGGCAGTGAGGACCAGCATCACTTTTCCCCGCTGGCACCTTTGCTGTGGCAGCAAAAGCTGGACGTTTGTCTTTTTTGCTCCTGAGGTTGCCGAAAGCGAAAAAAGGTGCTTTTGAGGATGGAGTCCGCAGGAAAGCAGAGAGTGCCAAATTGTCTCTGGCATTTGAAAGGGTTCCAGGAGGCAGTGAGGACCAGCATCACTTTTCCCCACTGGCACCTTTGCTGTGGCAGCAAAAGCTGGACGTTTGTCTTTTTTGCTCCGGAGGCTGCCGAAAGAGAAAACAGGTGCTTTTGAGGATAGAGTCCGCAGGAAAGCAGAGAGGGCCAAATTGTCTGGGGCATTTGAAGAGGTTCCAGGAGGCAGTGAGAACCAGCATTACTTTTTCCCCGCTGGCACCTTTGCTGTGGCAGCAAAAGCTGGACGTTTGTCTTTTTTGCTCCGGAGGCTGCCGAAAGAGAAAACAGGTGCTTTTGAGGATAGAGTCCGCAGGAAAGCAGAGAGGGCCAAATTGTGTGGTGCATTTGAAGGGGTTCCAGGAGGCAGTGAGGACCAGCATCACTTTTCCCCACTGGCACCTTTGCTGTGGCAGCAAAAGCTGGACGTTTGTCTTTTTTGCTCCGGAGGCTGCCGAAAGAGAAAACAGGTGCTTTTGAGGATAGAGTCCTCAGGAAAGCAGAGAGGGCCAAATTGTCTGGGACATTTGAAGAGGTTCCAGGAGGCAGTGAGGACCAGCATCACTTTTCCCCGCTGGCACCTTTGCTGTGGCAGCAAAAGCTGGACGTTTGTCTTTTTTGCTCCAAACACTGCCGAAAGCGAAAAAAGGTGCTTTTGAGGATGGAGTCCGCAGGAAAGTAGAGAGGGCCTAATTGTCCGTAACATTTGAAGAGGTTCCAGGAGGCAGTGAGGACCAGTATTACTTTTCCCCGCTGGCACCTTTGCTGTGGCAGCAAAGCTGGACGTTTGTCTTTTTTGCTCCAAACACCGCCGAAAGCGAAAACAGGTTCTTTTGAGGATGGAGTCCGCAGGAAAGCAGAGAAGGCCAAATTGTGTGGTGCATTTGAAGGGGCTCCAGGAGGCAGTGAGGACCAGCATCACTTTTCCCCGCTGGCACCTTTGCTGTGGCAGCAAAAGGTGGACGTTTTCTTTTTTGCTCCAAAACTGCCGAAAGCGAAAAAAGGTGCTTTTGAGGATAGAGTCCGCAGGAAAGCAGAGAGGGCCAAATTGTCTGTGGCATTTGAAAGGGTTTCAGGAGGCAGTGAGAACCAGCATTACTTTTCCCCGCTGGCACCTTTGCTGTGGCAGCAAACCTGGACGTTTGTCTTTTGTGCTCCGGAGGATGCCGAAAGCGAAAACAGGTTCTTTTTAGGATGGAGTCCGCAGGAAAGCAGAGAGGGCCAAATTGTCTGTGGCATTTGAAAGGGTTCCAGGAGGCAGTGAGAACCAGCATTACTTTTCCCCGCTGGCACCTTTGCTGTGGCAGCAAAAGCTGGACGTTTGTCTTTTTTGCTCCAAACAGCGGCGAAAGTGAAAAACGGTGCTTTTGAGGATAGAGTCCGCAGGAAAGCAGAGAGGGCCAAATTGTCTGGGGCATTTTAAGGGGTTCCAGGAGGCAGTGAGGACCAGCATCACTTTTCCCCGCTGGCACCTTTGCTGTGGCAGCAAAAACCTGGACTTTTTCTTTTTTGCTCCAAACACTGCCGAAAGCGAAAAAAGGTTTCTTCTGAGGATAGAGTCCGCAGGAAAGCAGAGAGGGCCAAATTGTCTGGGGCATTTGAAGGGGTTCCAGGAGGCAGTGAGGACCAGCATCACTTTTCCCCGCTGGCACCTTTGCTGTGGCAGCAAAAGCTGGACGTTTGTCTTTTTTGCTCCAAACACCGCCGAAAGCGAAAAAAGGTGCTTTTGAGGGTGGAGTCCGCAGGAAAGCAGAGAGGGCCAAATTGTGTGGTGCATTTGAAGGGGTTCCAGGAGGCAGTGAGGACCAGCATCACTTTTCCCCGCTGGCACCTTTGCTGTGGCAGCAAAAGCTGGACGTTTGTCTTTTTTGCTCCTGAGGTTGCCGAAAGCGAAAAAGGTGCTTTTGAGGATGGAGTCCGCAGGAAAGCAGAGAGTGCCAAATTGTCTGTGGCATTTGAAAGGGTTCCAGGAGGCAGTGAGGACCAGCATCACTTTTCCCCACTGGCACCTTTGCTGTGGCAGCAAAAGCTGGACGTTTGTCTTTTTTGCTCCGGAGGCTGCCGAAAGAGAAAACAGGTGCTTTTGAGGATAGAGTCCGCAGGAAAGCAGAGAGGGCCAAATTGTCTGGGGCATTTGAAGAGGTTCCAGGAGGCAGTGAGAACCAGCATTACTTTTCCCCGCTGGCACCTTTGCTGTGGCAGCAAAAGCTGGACGTTTGTCTTTTTTGCTCCGGAGGCTGCCGAAAGAGAAAACAGGTTGCTTTGAGGATAGAGTCCGCAGGAAAGCAGAGAGGGCCAAATTGTGTGGTGCATTTGAAGGGGTTCCAGGAGGCAGTGAGGACCAGCATCACTTTTCCCCACTGGCACCTTTGCTGTGGCAAGCAAAAGCTGGACGTATGTCTTTTTTGCTCCGGAGGCTGCCGAAAGAGAAAACAGGTGCTTTTGAGGATAGAGTCCTCAGGAAAGCAGAGAGGGCCAAATTGTCTGGGACATTTGAAGAGGTTCCAGGAGGCAGTGAGGACCAGCATCACTTTTCCCGCTGGCACCTTTGCTGTGGCAGCAAAAGCTGGACGTTTGTCTTTTTTGCTCCAAACAGCGGCGAAAGTGAAAAACGGTGCTTTTGAGGATGGAGTCCGCAGGAAAGCAGAGAGGGCCAAATTGTCTGGGGCATTTGAAGGGGTTCCAGGAGGCAGTGAGGACCAGCCATCACTTTTCCCCGCTGGCACCTTTGATGTGGCAGCAAAAGCTGGACGTTTTTCTTTTTTGATCCAAACACCGCCGAAAGCGAAAAAAGGTGCTTTTGAGAATGGAGTCTGCAGGAAAGCAGAGAGGGCCAAATTGTCTGTGGCATTTGAAAGGGTTCCAGGAGGCAGTGAGAACCAGCATTACTTTTCCCCGCTGCCACCTTTGCTGTGGCAGCAAAAGCTGGACGTTTGTCTTTTTTGCTCCGGAGGCTGCCGAAAGCGAAAACAGGTTCTTTTGAGGATGGAGTCCGCAGGAAAGCAGAGAGGGCCAAATTGTCTGGGGCATTTGAAGGGGTTCCAGGAGGCAGTGAGGACCAGCATCACTTTTCCCCGCTGGCACCTTTGCTGTGGCAGCAAAGGCTGGACGTTTTCTTTTTTGCTCCAAAACACCGCCGAAAGCGAAAAAGTTTCTTCTGAGGATAGAGTCCGCAGGAAAGCAGAGAGGGCCAAATTGTCTGTGGCATTTGAAGGGTTCCAGGAGGCAGTGAGGGACCAGCATCACTTTTCCGCTGGCACCTTTGCTGTGGCAGCAAAAGCTGGACGTTTTTCTTTTTTGCTCCCGAGGCTGCCGAAAGCTAAAAAAGGTGCTTTTGAGGATGGAGTCCGCAGGAAAGCATAGAGGGCCAAATTGTCTGGGGCATTTGAAAGGGTTCAAGGAGGCAGTGAGGACCAGCATCAGTTTTCCCGCTGGCACCTTTGCTGTGGCAGCAAAAGCTGGACGTTTGTCTTTTTTGCTCCGGAGGCTGCCGAAAGCGAAACAGGTTCTTTTGAGGATGGAGTCCGCAGGAAAGCAGAGAGGGCCAAATTGTCTGGGGCATTTGAAGGGGTTCCAGGAGGCAGTGAGGACCAGCATCACTTTTCCCCGCTGGCACCTTTGCTGTGGCAGCAAAAGCTGGACGTTTTTCTTTTTTGCTCTAAACACCGTCCAAAGCGAAAAAAGGCGCTTTTGAGGATGGAGTCCGCAGGAAAGCAGAGAAGGCCAAATTGTGTGGTGCATTTGAAAGGGTTCCAGGAGGGCAGTGAGAACCAGCATTACTTTTCCCCGCTGGCACCTTTGCTGTGGCAGCAAAACTGGACGTTTGTCTTTTGTGCTCCGGAGGTTGGCGAAAGCGAAAAAAGGTTCTTTTGAGGATGGAGTCCGCAGGAAAGCAGAGAGGGCCAAATTGTCTGGGGCATTTGAAAGGGTTCCAGGAGGCAGTGAGGACCAGCATCACTTTTCCCCGCTGGCACCTTTGCTGTGGCAGCAAAAGCTGGACGTTTGTCTTTTTTGCTCCAAACACTGCCGAAAGCGAAAAAAGGTGCTTTTGAGGATGGAGTCCGCAGGAAAGCAGAGAGGGCCAAATGGTCTGTGGCATTTGAAAGGGTTCCAGGAGGCAGTGAGAACCAGGATTACTTTTCCCCGCTGGCACCTTTGCTGTGGCAGCAAAAGCTGGACGTTTGTCTTTTTTGCTCCGGAGGATGCCGAAAGCGAAAACAGGTTCTTTTGAGGATGGAGTCCGCAAGAAAGCAGAGAGGGCCAAATTGTCTGTGGCATTTGAAGAGGTTCCACGAGGCAGTGAGAACCAGCATTACTTTTCCCCGCTGGCACCTTTGCTGTGGCAGCAAAAGCTGGACGTTTGTCTTTTTTGCTCCGGAGGCTGCCGAAAGCGAAAACAGGTGCTTTTGAGGATGGAGTCCGCAGGAAAGCAGAGAGGGCCAAATTGTCTGGGACATTTGAAGAGGTTCCAGGAGGCAGTGAGGACCAGCATCACTTTTCCTGCTGGCACCTTTGCTGTGGCAGCAAAAGCTGGACGTTTGTCTTTTTTGCTCCAAACACTGCCGAAAGCGAAAAAGGTGCTTTTGAGGATGGAGTCCGCAGGAAAGTAGAGAGGGGCCTAATTGTCCTTAACATTTGAAGAGGTTCCAGGAGGCAGTGAGGACCAGCATTACTTTTCCCCGCTGGCACCTTTGCTGTGGCAGCAAAAGCTGGACGTTTGTCTTTTGCTCCAAACACCGCCGAAAGCGAAAAACAGGTTCTTTTGAGGATGGAGTCCGCAGGAAAGCAGAGAAGGCCAAATTGTGTGGTGCATTTGACGGGGCTCCAGGAGGCAGTGAGGACCAGCATCACTTTTCCCCGCTGGCACCTTTGCTGTGGCAGCAAAAGCTGGACGTTTTCTTTTTTGCTCCAAACACTGCCGAAAGCGAAAAAAGGTGCTTTTGAGGATAGAGTCCGCAGGAAAGCAGAGAGGGCCAAATTGTCTGTGGCATTTGAAAGGGTTTCAGGAGGCAGTGAGAACCAGCATTACTTTTCCCCGCTGGCACCTTTGCTGTGGCAGCAAAACTGGACGTTTGTCTTTTGTGCTCCGGAGGTTGGCGAAAGCGAAAACAGGTTCTTTTTAGGATGGAGTCCGCAGGAAAGCAGAGAGGGCCAAATTGTCTGGGGCATTTGAAAGGGTTCCAGGAGGCAGTGAGAACCAGCATTACTTTTCCCCGCTGGCACCTTTGCTGTGGCAGCAAAAGCTGGACGTTTGTCTTTTTTGCTCCAAACAGCGGCGAAAGTGAAAAACGGTGCTTTTGAGGATAGAGTCCGCAGGAAAGCAGAGAGGGCCAAATTGTCTGGGGCATTTTAAGGGGTTCCAGGAGGCAGTGAGAACCAGCATCACTTTTCCCCGCTGGCACCTTTTCTGTGGCAGCAAAGGCTGGACGTTTTCTTTTTTGCTCCAAACACTGCCGAAAGCGAAAAAAGGTTCTTCTGAGGATAGAGTCCGCAGGAAAGCAGAGAGGGCCAAATTGTCTGGGGCATTTGAAGGGGTTCCAGGAGGCAGTGAGGACCAGCATCACTTTTCCCCGCTGGCACCTTTGCTGTGGCAGCAAAAGCTGGACGTTTGTCTTTTTTGCTCCAAACACCGCCGAAAGCGAAAAAAGGTGCTTTTGAGGGTGGAGTCCGCAGGAAAGCAGAGAGGGCCAAATTGTGTGGTGCATTTGAAGGGGTTCCAGGAGGCAGTGAGGACCAGCATCACTTTTCCCCGCTGGCACCTTTTCTGTGGCAGCAAAAGCTGGACGTTTGTCTTTTTTGCTCCTGAGGTTGCCGAAAGCGAAAAAAGGTGCTTTTGAGGATGGAGTCCGCAGGAAAGCAGAGAGTGCCAAATTGTCTCTGGCATTTGAAAGGGTTCCAGGAGGCAGTGAGGACCAGCATCACTTTTCCCCACTGGCACCTTTGCTGTGGCAGCAAAAGCTGGACGTTTGTCTTTTTTGATCCTGAGGATGCCGAAAGCGAAAAAAGGTGCTTTTGAGGATGGAGTCCGCAGGAAAGCAGAGAGGGCCAAATTGTCTGTGGCATTTGAAAGGGTTCCAGGAGGCAGTGAGAACCAGCATCACTTTTCCCCGCTGGCACCTTTGCTGTGGCAGCAAAAGCTGGACGTTTGTCTTTTTTGCTCCGAAGTATGCCGAAATCTAAAAAAGGTGCTTTTGAGGATGGAGTCTGCAGGAAAGCAGAGAGGGCCAAATTGTCTGGGGCATTTGAAAGGGTTCCAGGAGGCAGTGAGGACCAGCATTACTTTTCCCCGCTGGCACCTTTGCTGTGGCAGCAAAAGCTGGACGTTATTCTTTTTTGCTCCAAACACCGCCGAAAGCGAAAACAGGTGCTTTTGAGGATAGAGTCCGCAGGAAAGCAGAGAGGGCCAAATTGTGTGGCGCATTTGAAGGGGTTCCAGGAGGCAGTGAGGACCAGCATCACTTTTCCCCGCTGGCACCTTTTCTGTGGCAGCAAAAGCTGGACGTTTGTCTTTTTTGCTCCAAACACCGCCGAAAGCGAAAACAGGTGCTTTTGAGGATAGAGTGCGCAGGAAAGCAGAGAGGGCCAAATTGTCTGGGGCATTTGAAGAGGTTCCATGAGGCAGTGAGGACCAGCATCACTTTTCCCCGCTGGCACCTTTGCTGTGGCAGCAAAAGCTGGACGTTTGTCTTTTTTGCTCCCGAGGCTGCCGAAAGCGAAAAAAGGTGCTTTTGAGGATGGAGTCCGCAGGAAAGCAGAGAGGGCCAAATTGTCTGTGGCATTTGAAAGGGTTCCAGGAGGCAGTGAGAACCAGCATTACTTTTCCCCGCTGGCACCTTTGCTGTGGCAGCAAAAGCTGGACGTTTGTCTTTTTTGCTCCGGAGGCTGCCAAAAGCGAAAACAGGTTCTTTTGAGGATGGAGTCCGCAGGAAAGCAGAGAGGGCCAAATTGTCTGTGGCATTTGAAAGGGTTCCAGGAGGCAGTGAGGACCAGCATCACTTTTTCCCCGCTGGCACCTTTGCTGTGGCAGCAAAAGCTGGACGTTTGTCTTTTTTGATCCTGAGGATGCCGAAAGCGAAAAAAGGTGCTTTTGAGAATGGAGTCTGCAGGAAAGCAGAGAGGGCCAAATTGTGTTGGCCATTTGAAAGGGTTCCAGGAGGCAGTGAGAACCAGCATTACTTTTCCCCGCTGGCACCTTTGCTGTGGCAGCAAAAGCTGGACGTGTGTCTATTTGCTCCGGAGGCTGCCAAAAGCGAAAAAAGGTTCTTTTGAGGATGGAGTCCGCAGGAAAGCAGAGAGGGCCAAATTGTCTGGGGCATTTGAAGGGGTTCCAGGAGGCAGTGAGAACCAGCATCACTTTTCCCCGCTGGCACCTTTGCTGTGGCAGCAAAAGCTGGACGTTTGTCTTTTTTGATACTGAGGATGCCGAAAGCGAAAAAAGGTGCTTTTGAGAATGGAGTCTGCAGGAAAGCAGAGAGGGCCAAATTGTGTTGGCCATTTGAAAGGGTTCCAGGAGGCAGTGAGAACCAGCATTACTTTTCCCCGCTGGCACCTTTGCTGTGGCAGCAAAAGCTGGACGTTTGTCTTTTTTGCTCCGTAGGCTGCCAAAAGCGAAAACTGGTTCTTTTGAGGATGGAGTCCGCAGGAAAGCAGAGAGGGCCAAATTGTCTGGGGCATTTGAAGGGGTTCCAGGAGGCAGTGAGGACCAGCATCACTTTTCCCCGCTGGCACCTTTGCTGTGGCAGCAAAAGCCTGACTTTGTCTTTTTTGCTCCAAACAACGCCGAAATCGAAAAAAGGTGCTTTTGAGGATGGAGTCCGCAGGAAAGCAGAGAGGGCCAAATTGTCTGTGGCATTTGAAAGGGTTCCAGGAGGCAGTGAGAACCAGGATTACTTTTCCCCGCTGGCACCTTTGCTGTGGCAGCAAAAGCTGGACGTTTGTCTTTTTTGCTCCGGAGGATGCCGAAAGCGAAAACAGGTTCTTTTGAGGATGGAGTCCGCAAGAAAGCAGAGAGGGCCAAATTGTCTGGGGCATTTGAAGGGGTTCCAGGAGGCAGTGAGGACCAGCATCACTTTTCCCCGCTGGCACCTTTGCTGTGGCAGCAAAAGCTGGACGTTTTTCTTTTTGATCCAAACACTGCCGAAAGCGAAAAAAGGTGCTTTTGAGGATAGAGTCCGCAGGAAAGCAGAGAGGGCCAAATTGTCTGGGGCCTTTGAAGGGGTTCCAGGAGGCAGTGAGGACCAGCATCACTTTTCCCCGCTGGCACCTTTGCTGTGGCAGCAAAAGCTGGACGTTTTTCTTTTTTGCTCTAAACACCGTCCAAAGCGAAAAAAGGCGCTTTTGAGGATGGAGTCCGCAGGAAAGCAGAGAGGGCCAAATTGTGTGGTGCATTTGAAAGGGTTCCAGGAGGCAGTGAGAACCAGCATTACTTTTCCCCGCTGGCACCTTTGCTGTGGCAGCAAAACTGGACGTTTGTCTTTTGTGCTCCGGAGGTTGGCGAAAGCGAAAAAAGGTTCTTTTGAGGATGGAGTCCGCAGGAAAGCAGAGAGGGCCAAATGGTCTGTGGCATTTGAAAGGGTTCCAGGAGGCAGTGAGAACCAGGATTACTTTTCCCCGCTGGCACCTTTGCTGTGGCAGCAAAAGCTGGACGTTTGTCTTTTTTGCTCCGGAGGATGCCGAAAGCGAAAACAGGTTCTTTTGAGGATGGAGTCCGCAAGAAAGCAGAGAGGGCCAAATTGTCTGTGGCATTTGAAGAGGTTCCACGAGGCAGTGAGAACCAGCATTACTTTTCCCCGCTGGCACCTTTGCTGTGGCAGCAAAAGCTGGACGTTTGTCTTTTTTGCTCCGGAGGCTGCCGAAAGCGAAAACAGGTGCTTTTGAGGATGGAGTCCGCAGGAAAGCAGAGAGGGCCAAATTGTCTGGGACATTTGAAGAGGTTCCAGGAGGCAGTGAGGACCAGCATCACTTTTCCCTGCTGGCACCTTTGCTGTGGCAGCAAAAGCTGGACGTTTGTCTTTTTTGCTCCAAACACTGCCGAAAGCGAAAAAAGGTGCTTTTGAGGATGGAGTCCGCAGGAAAGTAGAGAGGGCCTAATTGTCCGTAACATTTGAAGAGGTTCCAGGAGGCAGTGAGGACCAGCATTACTTTTCCCCGCTGGCACCTTTGCTGTGGCAGCAAAAGCTGGACGTTTGTCTTTTGCTCCAAACACCGCCGAAAGCGAAAACAGGTTCTTTTGAGGATGGAGTCCGCAGGAAAGCAGAGAAGGCCAAATTGTGTGGTGCATTTGACGGGGCTCCAGGAGGCAGTGAGGACCAGCATCACTTTTCCCCGCTGGCACCTTTGCTGTGGCAGCAAAAGCTGGACGTTTTCTTTTTTGCTCCAAACACTGCCGAAAGCGAAAAAAGGTGCTTTTGAGGATAGAGTCCGCAGGAAAGCAGAGAGGGCCAAATTGTCTGTGGCATTTGAAAGGGTTTCAGGAGGCAGTGAGAACCAGCATTACTTTTCCCCGCTGGCACCTTTGCTGTGGCAGCAAAACTGGACGTTTGTCTTTTGTGCTCCGGAGGTTGGCGAAAGCGAAAACAGGTTCTTTTTAGGATGGAGTCCGCAGGAAAGCAGAGAGGGCCAAATTGTCTGGGGCATTTGAAAGGGTTCCAGGAGGCAGTGAGAACCAGCATTACTTTTCCCCGCTGGCACCTTTGCTGTGGCAGCAAAAGCTGGACGTTTGTCTTTTTTGCTCCAAACAGCGGCGAAAGTGAAAAACGGTGCTTTTGAGGATAGAGTCCGCAGGAAAGCAGAGAGGGCCAAATTGTCTGGGGCATTTTAAGGGGTTCCAGGAGGCAGTGAGAACCAGCATCACTTTTCCCCGCTGGCACCTTTGCTGTGGCAGCAAAGGCTGGACGTTTTCTTTTTTGCTCCAAACACTGCCGAAAGCGAAAAAAGGTTCTTCTGAGGATAGAGTCCGCAGGAAAGCAGAGAGGGCCAAATTGTCTGGGGCATTTGAAGGGGTTCCAGGAGGCAGTGAGGACCAGCATCACTTTTCCCCGCTGGCACCTTTGCTGTGGCAGTAAAAGCTGGACGTTTGTCTTTTTTGCTCCAAACACCGCCGAAAGCGAAAAAAGGTGCTTTTGAGGGTGGAGTCCGCAGGAAAGCAGAGAGGGCCAAATTGTGTGGTGCATTTGAAGGGGTTCCAGGAGGCAGTGAGGACCAGCATCACTTTTCCCCGCTGGCACCTTTTCTGTGGCAGCAAAAGCTGGACGTTTGTCTTTTTTGCTCCTGAGGTTGCCGAAAGCGAAAAAAGGTGCTTTTGAGGATGGAGTCCGCAGGAAAGCAGAGAGTGCCAAATTGTCTCTGGCATTTGAAAGGGTTCCAGGAGGCAGTGAGGACCAGCATCACTTTTCCCCACTGGCACCTTTGCTGTGGCAGCAAAAGCTGGACGTTTGTCTTTTTTGATCCTGAGGATGCCGAAAGCGAAAAAAGGTGCTTTTGAGGATGGAGTCCGCAGGAAAGCAGAGAGGGCCAAATTGTCTGTGGCATTTGAAAGGGTTCCAGGAGGCAGTGAGAACCAGCATCACTTTTCCCCGCTGGCACCTTTGCTGTGGCAGCAAAAGCTGGACGTTTGTCTTTTTTGCTCCGAAGTATGCCGAAATCTAAAAAAGGTGCTTTTGAGGATGGAGTCTGCAGGAAAGCAGAGAGGGCCAAATTGTCTGGGGCATTTGAAAGGGTTCCAGGAGGCAGTGAGGACCAGCATTACTTTTCCCCGCTGGCACCTTTGCTGTGGCAGCAAAAGCTGGACGTTATTCTTTTTTGCTCCAAACACCGCCGAAAGCGAAAACAGGTGCTTTTGAGGATAGAGTCCGCAGGAAAGCAGAGAGGGCCAAATTGTGTGGTGCATTTGAAGGGGTTCCAGGAGGCAGTGAGGACCAGCATCACTTTTCCCCGCTGGCACCTTTTCTGTGGCAGCAAAAGCTGGACGTTTGTCTTTTTTGCTCCAAACACCGCCGAAAGCGAAAACAGGTGCTTTTGAGGATGGAGTCCGCAGGAAAGCAGAGAGGGCCAAATTGTCTGTGGCATTTGAAAGGGTTCCAGGAGGCAGTGAGAACCAGCATTACTTTTCCCCGCTGGCACCTTTGCTGTGGCAGCAAAAGCTGGACGTTTGTCTTTTTTGCTCCGGAGGCTGCCAAAAGCGAAAACAGGTTCTTTTGAGGATGGAGTCCGCAGGAAAGCAGAGAGGGCCAAATTGTCTGTGGCATTTGAAAGGGTTCCAGGAGGCAGTGAGGACCAGCATCACTTTTTCCCCGCTGGCACCTTTGCTGTGGCAGCAAAAGCTGGACGTTTGTCTTTTTTGATCCTGAGGATGCCGAAAGCGAAAAAAGGTGCTTTTGAGAATGGAGTCTGCAGGAAAGCAGAGAGGGCCAAATTGTGTTGGCCATTTGAAAGGGTTCCAGGAGGCAGTGAGAACCAGCATTACTTTTCCCCGCTGGCACCTTTGCTGTGGCAGCAAAAGCTGGACGTTTGTCTATTTGCTCCGGAGGCTGCCAAAAGCGAAAAAAGGTTCTTTTGAGGATGGAGTCCGCAGGAAAGCAGAGAGGGCCAAATTGTCTGGGGCATTTGAAGGGGTTCCAGGAGGCAGTGAGAACCAGCATCACTTTTCCCCGCTGGCACCTTTGCTGTGGCAGCAAAAGCTGGACGTTTGTCTTTTTTGATACTGAGGATGCCGAAAGCGAAAAAAGGTGCTTTTGAGAATGGAGTCTGCAGGAAAGCAGAGAGGGCCAAATTGTGTTGGCCATTTGAAAGGGTTCCAGGAGGCAGTGAGAACCAGCATTACTTTTCCCCGCTGGCACCTTTGCTGTGGCAGCAAAAGCTGGACGTTTGTCTTTTTTGCTCCGTAGGCTGCCAAAAGCGAAAACTGGTTCTTTTGAGGATGGAGTCCGCAGGAAAGCAGAGAAGGCCAAATTGTCTGGGGCATTTGAAGGGGTTCCAGGAGGCAGTGAGGACCAGCATCACTTTTCCCCGCTGGCACCTTTGCTGTGGCAGCAAAAGCCTGACTTTGTCTTTTTTGCTCCAAACAACGCCGAAATCGAAAAAAGGTGCTTTTGAGGATGGAGTCCGCAGGAAAGCAGAGAGGGCCAAATTGTCTGTGTCATTTGAAAGGGTTCCAGGAGGCAGTGAGAACCAGGATTACTTTTCCCCGCTGGCACCTTTGCTGTGGCAGCAAAAGCTGGACGTTTGTCTTTTTTGCTCCGGAGGATGCCGAAAGCGAAAACAGGTTCTTTTGAGGATGGAGTCCGCAAGAAAGCAGAGAGGGCCAAATTGTCTGGGGCATTTGAAGGGGTTCCAGGAGGCAGTGAGGACCAGCATCACTTTTCCCCGCTGGCACCTTTGCTGTGGCAGCAAAAGCTGGACGTTTTTCTTTTTTGATCCAAACACTGCCGAAAGCGAAAAAAGGTGCTTTTGAGGATAGAGTCCGCAGGAAAGCAGAGAGGGCCAAATTGTCTGTGGCATTTGAAAGGGTTCCAGGAGGCAGTGAGAACCAGGATTACTTTTCCCCGCTGGCACCTTTGCTGTGGCAGCAAAAGCTGGACGTTTGTCTTTTTTGCTCCGGAGGATGCCGAAAGCGAAAACAGGTTCTTTTGAGGATGGAGTCCGCAAGAAAGCAGAGAGGGCCAAATTGTCTGGGGCATTTGAAGGGGTTCCAGGAGGCAGTGAGAACCAGCATTACTTTTCCCCGCTGGCACCTTTGCTGTGGCAGCAAACCTGGACGTTTGTCTTTTGTGCTCCGGAGGATGCCGAAAGCGAAAACAGGTTCTTTTTATGATGGAGTCCGCAGGAAAGCAGAGAGGGCCAAATTGTCTGGGGCATTTGAAAGGGTTCCAGGAGGCAGTGAGAACCAGCATTACTTTTCCCCGCTGGCACCTCTGCTGTGGCAGCAAAAGCTGGACGTTTGTCTTTTTTGCTCCAAACAGCGGCGAAAGTGAAAAACGGTGCTTTTGAGGATAGAGTCCGCAGGAAAGCAGAGAGGGCCAAATTGTCTGGGGCATTTTAAGGGGTTCCAGGAGGCAGTGAGGACCAGCATCACTTTTCCCCGCTGGCACCTTTGCTGTGGCAGCAAAACCTGGACTTTTTCTTTTTTGCTCCAAACACTGCCGAAAGCGAAAAAAGGTTCTTCTGAGGATAGAGTCCGCAGGAAAGCAGAGAGGGCCAAATTGTGTGGTGCATTTGAAGGGGTTCCAGGAGGCAGTGAGGACCAGCATCACTTTTCCCCGCTGGCACCTTTGCTGTGGCAGCAAAAGCTGGACGTTTTTCTTTTTTGCTCTAAACACCGTCCAAAGCGAAAAAAGGCGCTTTTGAGGATGGAGTCCGCAGGAAAGCAGAGAGGGCCAAATTGTGTGGTGCATTTGAAAGGGTTCCAGGAGGCAGTGAGAACCAGCATTACTTTTCCCCGCTGGCACCTTTGCTGTGGCAGCAAAACTGGACGTTTTTCTTTTGTGCTCCGGAGGTTGGCGAAAGCGAAAAAAGGTTCTTTTGAGGATGGAGTCCGCAGGAAAGCAGAGAGGGCCAAATTGTCTGGGGCATTTGAAAGGGTTCCAGGAGGCAGTGAGGACCAGCATCACTTTTCCCCGCTGGCACCTTTGCTGTGGCAGCAAAAGCTGGACGTTTGTCTTTTTTGCTCCAAACACTGCCGAAAGCGAAAAAAGGTGCTTTTGAGGATGGAGTCCGCAGGAAAGCAGAGAGGGCCAAATTGTCTGGGGCATTTGAAAGGGTTCCAGGAGGCAGTGAGAACCAGGATTACTTTTCCCCGCTGGCACCTTTGCTGTGGCAGCAAAAGCTGGACGTTTGTCTTTTTTGCTCCGGAGGATGCCGAAAGCGAAAACAGGTTCTTTTGAGGATGGAGTCCGCAAGAAAGCAGAGAGGGCCAAATTGTCTGTGGCATTTGAAGAGGTTCCACGAGGCAGTGAGAACCAGCATTACTTTTCCCCGCTGGCACCTTTGCTGTGGCAGCAAAAGCTGGACGTTTGTCTTTTTTGCTCCGGAGGCTGCCGAAAGCGAAAACAGGTGCTTTTGAGGATGGAGTCCGCAGGAAAGCAGAGAGGGCCAAATTGTCTGGGACATTTGAAGAGGTTCCAGGAGGCAGTGAGGACCAGCATCACTTTTCCCTGCTGGCACCTTTGCTGTGGCAGCAAAAGCTGGACGTTTGTCTTTTTTGCTCCAAACACTGCCGAAAGCGAAAAAAGGTGCTTTTGAGGATGGAGTCCGCAGGAAAGTAGAGAGGGCCTAATTGTCCGTAACATTTGAAGAGGTTCCAGGAGGCAGTGAGGACCAGCATTACTTTTCCCCGCTGGCACCTTTGCTGTGGCAGCAAAACTGGACGTTTGTCTTTTGTGCTCCGGAGGTTGGCGAAAGCGAAAACAGGTTCTTTTTAGGATGGAGTCCGCAGGAAAGCAGAGAGGGCCAAATTGTCTGGGGCATTTGAAAGGGTTCCAGGAGGCAGTGAGAACCAGCATTACTTTTCCCCGCTGGCACCTTTGCTGTGGCAGCAAAAGCTGGACGTTTGTCTTTTTTGCTCCAAACAGCGGCGAAAGTGAAAAACGGTGCTTTTGAGGATAGAGTCCGCAGGAAAGCAGAGAGGGCCAAATTGTCTGGGGCATTTTAAGGGGTTCCAGGAGGCAGTGAGAACCAGCATCACTTTTCCCCGCTGGCACCTTTTCTGTGGCAGCAAAGGCTGGACGTTTTCTTTTTTGCTCCAAACACTGCCGAAAGCGAAAAAAGGTTCTTCTGAGGATAGAGTCCGCAGGAAAGCAGAGAGGGCCAAATTGTCTGGGGCATTTGAAGGGGTTCCAGGAGGCAGTGAGGACCAGCATCACTTTTCCCCGCTGGCACCTTTGCTGTGGCAGCAAAAGCTGGACGTTTGTCTTTTTTGCTCCAAACACCGCCGAAAGCGAAAAAAGGTGCTTTTGAGGGTGGAGTCCGCAGGAAAGCAGAGAGGGCCAAATTGTGTGGTGCATTTGAAGGGGTTCCAGGAGGCAGTGAGGACCAGCATCACTTTTCCCCGCTGGCACCTTTTCTGTGGCAGCAAAAGCTGGACGTTTGTCTTTTTTGCTCCTGAGGTTGCCGAAAGCGAAAAAAGGTGCTTTTGAGGATGGAGTCCGCAGGAAAGCAGAGAGGGCCAAATTGTCTGTGGCATTTGAAAGGGTTCCAGGAGGCAGTGAGAACCAGCATCACTTTTCCCCGCTGGCACCTTTGCTGTGGCAGCAAAAGCTGGACGTTTGTCTTTTTTGCTCCGAAGTATGCCGAAATCTAAAAAAGGTGCTTTTGAGGATGGAGTCTGCAGGAAAGCAGAGAGGGCCAAATTGTCTGGGGCATTTGAAAGGGTTCCAGGAGGCAGTGAGGACCAGCATCACTTTTCCCCGCTGGCACCTTTTCTGTGGCAGCAAAAGCTGGATGTTTGTCTTTTTTGCTCCAAACACCGCCGAAAGCGAAAAAAGGTGCTTTTGAGGATAGAGTGCGCAGGAAAGCAGAGAGGGCCAAATTGTCTGTGGCATTTGAAGAGGTTCCATGAGGCAGTGAGGACCAGCATCACTTTTCCCCGCTGGCACCTTTGCTGTGGCAGCAAAAGCTGGACGTTTGTCTTTTTTGCTCCCGAGGCTGCCGAAAGCGAAAAAAGGTGCTTTTGAGGATGGAGTCCGCAGGAAAGCAGAGAGGGCCAAATTGTCTGTGGCATTTGAAAGGGTTCCAGGAGGCAGTGAGAACCAGCATTACTTTTCCCCGCTGGCACCTTTGCTGTGGCAGCAAAAGCTGGACGTTTGTCTTTTTTGCTCCGGAGGCTGCCAAAAGCGAAAACAGGTTCTTTTGAGGATGGAGTCCGCAGGAAAGCAGAGAGGGCCAAATTGTCTGTGGCATTTGAAAGGGTTCCAGGAGGCAGTGAGGACCAGCATCACTTTTTCCCCGCTGGCACCTTTGCTGTGGCAGCAAAAGCTGGACGTTTGTCTTTTTTGCTCCGGAGGATGCCGAAAGCGAAAAAAGGTGCTTTTGAGAATGGAGTCTGCAGGAAAGCAGAGAGGGCCAAATTGTGTTGGCCATTTGAAAGGGTTCCAGGAGGCAGTGAGAACCAGCATTACTTTTCCCCGCTGGCACCTTTGCTGTGGCAGCAAAAGCTGGACGATTGTCTATTTGCTCCGGAGGCTGCCAAAAGCGAAAAAAGGTTCTTTTGAGGATGGAGTCCGCAGGAAAGCAGAGAGGGCCAAATTGTCTGGGGCATTTGAAGGGGTTCCAGGAGGCAGTGAGAACCAGCATCACTTTTCCCCGCTGGCACCTTTGCTGTGGCAGCAAAAGCTGGACGTTTGTCTTTTTTGATCCTGAGGATGCCGAAAGCGAAAAAAGGTGCTTTTGAGAATGGAGTCTGCAGGAAAGCAGAGAGGGCCAAATTGTGTTGGCCATTTGAAAGGGTTCCAGGAGGCAGTGAGAACCAGCATTACTTTTCCCCGCTGGCACCTTTGCTGTGGCAGCAAAAGCTGGACGTTTGTCTTTTTTGCTCCGGAGGCTGCCAAAAGCGAAAACTGGTTCTTTTGAGGATGGAGTCCGCAGGAAAGCAGAGAGGGCCAAATTGTCTGGGGCATTTGAAGGGGTTCCAGGAGGCAGTGAGGACCAGCATCACTTTTCCCCGCTGGCACCTTTGCTGTGGCAGCAAAAGCCTGACTTTGTCTTTTTTGCTCCAAACAACGCCGAAAGCGAAAAAAGGTGCTTTTGAGGATGGAGTCCGCAGGAAAGCAGAGAGGGCCAAATTGTCTGGGGCATTTGAAAGGGTTCCAGGAGGCAGTGAGAACCAGGATTACTTTTCCCCGCTGGCACCTTTGCTGTGGCAGCAAAAGCTGGACGTTTGTCTTTTTTGCTCCGGAGGATGCCGAAAGCGAAAACAGGTTCTTTTGAGGATGGAGTCCGCAAGAAAGCAGAGAGGGCCAAATTGTCTGGGGCATTTGAAGGGGTTCCAGGAGGCAGTGAGGACCAGCATCACTTTTCCCCGCTGGCACCTTTGCTGTGGCAGCAAAAGCTGGACGTTTTTCTTTTTTGATCCAAACACCGCCGAAAGCGAAAAAAGGTGCTTTTGAGGATGGAGTCCGCAGGAAAGCAGAGAGGGCCAAATTGTCTGTGGCATTTGAAGAGGTTCCACGAGGCAGTGAGAACCAGCATTACTTTTCCCCGCTGGCACCTTTGCTGTGGCAGCAAAAGCTGGACGTTTGTCTTTTTTGCTCCGGAGGCTGCCGAAAGCGAAAACAGGTTCTTTTGAGGATGGAGTCCGCAGGAAAGCAGAGAGGGCCAAATTGTCTGTGGCATTTGAAGGGGTTCCAGGAGGCAGTGAGGACCAGCATCACTTTTCCCCACTGGAACCTTTGCTGTGGCAGCAAAGGCTGGACGTTTTCTTTTTTGCTCCAAACACCGCCGAAAGCGAAAAAAGTTTCTTCTGAGGATAGAGTCCGCAGGAAAGCAGAGAGGGCCAAATTGTCTGTGGCATTTGAAAGGGTTCCAGGAGGCAGTGAGGACCAGCATCACTTTTCCCGCTGGCACCTTTGCTGTGGCAGCAAAAGCTGGACGTTTTTCTTTTTTGCTCCCGAGGCTGCCGAAAGCGAAAAAAGGTGCTTTTGAGGATGGAGTCCGCAGGAAAGCAGAGAGGGCCAAATTGTCTGTGGCATTTGAAAGGGTTCCAGGAGGCAGTGAGAACCAGCATTACTTTTCCCCGCTGGCACCTTTGCTGTGGCAGCAAAAGCTGGACGTTTGTCTTTTTTGCTCCGGAGGCTGCCAAAAGCAAAAACAGGTTCTTTTGAGGATGGAGTCCGCAGGAAAGCAGAGAGGGCCAAATTGTCTGTGGCATTTGAAAGGGTTCCAGGAGGCAGTGAGGACCAGCATCACTTTTTCCCCGCTGGCACCTTTGCTGTGGCAGCAAAAGCTGGACGTCTGTCTTTTTTGATCCTGAGGATGCCGAAAGCGAAAAAAGGTGCTTTTGAGAATGGAGTCTGCAGGAAAGCAGAGAGGGCCAAATTGTGTTGGCCATTTGAAAGGGTTCCAGGAGGCAGTGAGAACCAGCATTACTTTTCCCCGCTGGCACCTTTGCTGTGGCAGCAAAAGCTGGACGTTTGTCTATTTGCTCCGGAGGCTGCCAAAAGCGAAAAAAGGTTCTTTTGAGGATGGAGTCCGCAGGAAAGCAGAGAGGGCCAAATTGTCTGGGGCATTTGAAGGGGTTCCAGGAGGCAGTGAGAACCAGTATCACTTTTCCCCGCTGGCACCTTTGCTGTGGCAGCAAAAGCTGGACGTTTGTCTTTTTTGATCCTGAGGATGCCGAAAGCGAAAAAAGGTGCTTTTGAGAATGGAGTCTGCAGGAAAGCAGAGAGGGCCAAATTGTGTTGGCCATTTGAAAGGGTTCCAGGAGGCAGTGAGAACCAGCATTACTTTTCCCCGCTGGCACCTTTGCTGTGGCAGCAAAAGCTGGACGTTTGTCTTTTTTGCTCCGGAGGCTGCCAAAAGCGAAAACTGGTTCTTTTGAGGATGGAGTCCGCAGGAAAGCAGAGAGGGCCAAATTGTCTGGGGCATTTGAAGGTGTTCCAGGAGGCAGTGAGGACCAGCATCACTTTTCCCCGCTGGCACCTTTGCTGTGGCAGCAAAAGCCTGACTTTGTCTTTTTTGCTCCAAACAACGCCGAAAGCGAAAAAAGGTGCTTTTGAGGATGGAGTCCGCAGGAAAGCAGAGAGGGCCAAATTGTCTGTGTCATTTGAAAGGGTTCCAGGAGGCAGTGAGAACCAGGATTACTTTTCCCCGCTGGCACCTTTGCTGTGGCAGCAAAAGCTGGACGTTTGTCTTTTTTGCTCCGGAGGATGCCGAAAGCGAAAACAGGTTCTTTTGAGGATGGAGTCCGCAAGAAAGCAGAGAGGGCCAAATTGTCTCTGGCATTTGAAGGGGTTCCAGGAGGCAGTGAGGACCAGCATCACTTTTCCCCGCTGGCACCTTTGCTGTGGCAGCAAAAGCTGGACGTTTTTCTTTTTTGATCCAAACACCGCCGAAAGCGAAAAAAGGTGCTTTTGAGGATGGAGTCCGCAGGAAAGCAGAGAGGGCCAAATTGTCTGTGGCATTTGAAGAGGTTCCACGAGGCAGTGAGAACCAGCATTACTTTTCCCCGCTGGCACCTTTGCTGTGGCAGCAAAAGCTGGACGTTTGTCTTTTTTGCTCCGGAGGCTGCCGAAAGCGAAAACAGGTTCTTTTGAGGATGGAGTCTGCAGGAAAGCAGAGAGGGCCAAATTGTCTGGGGCATTTGAAGGGGTTCCAGGAGGCAGTGAGGACCAGCATCACTTTTCCCCACTGGAACCTTTGCTGTGGCAGCAAAGGCTGGACGTTTTCTTTTTTGCTCCAAACACCGCCGAAAGCGAAAAAAGTTTCTTCTGAGGATAGAGTCCGCAGGAAAGCAGAGAGGGCCAAATTGTCTGTGGCATTTGAAAGGGTTCCAGGAGGCAGTGAGGACCAGCATCACTTTTCCCGCTGGCACCTTTGCTGTGGCAGCAAAAGCTGGACGTTTTTCTTTTTTGCTCCCGAGGCTGCCGAAAGCTAAAAAAGGTGCTTTTGAGGATGGAGTCCGCAGGAAAGCATAGAGGGCCAAATTGTCTGGGGCATTTGAAAGGGTTCAAGGAGGCAGTGAGGACCAGCATCACTTTTCCCTGCTGGCACCTTTGCTGTGGCAGCAAAAGCTGGACGTTTTTCTTTTTTGCTCCGGAGGATGCCGAAAGCGAAAACAGGTTCTTTTGAGGATGGAGTCCGCAGGAAAGCAGAGAGGGCCAAATTGTCTGGGGCATTTGAAGGGGTTCCAGGAGGCAGTGAGGACCAGCATCACTTTTCCCCGCTGGCACCTTTGCTGTGGCAGCAAAAGCTGGACGTTTGTCTTTTTTGCTCCAAACACTGCCGAAAGCGAAAAAAGGTGCTTTTGAGGATGGAGTCCGCAGGAAAGCAGAGAGGGCCAAATGGTCTGTGGCATTTGAAAGGGTTCCAGGAGGCAGTGAGAACCAGGATTACTTTTCCCCGCTGGCACCTTTGCTGTGGCAGCAAAAGCTGGACGTTTGTCTTTTTTGCTCCAAACACTGCCGAAAGCGAAAAAAGGTGCTTTTGAGGATGGAGTCCGCAGGAAAGCAGAGAGGGCCAAATGGTCTGTGGCATTTGAAAGGGTTCCAGGAGGCAGTGAGAACCAGGATTACTTTTCCCCGCTGGCACCTTTGCTGTGGCAGCAAAAGCTGGACGTTTGTCTTTTTTGCTCCGGAGGATGCCGAAAGCGAAAACAGGTTCTTTTGAGGATGGAGTCCGCAAGAAAGCAGAGAGGGCCAAATTGTGTGGTGCATTTGAAGGGGTTCCAGGAGGCAGTGAGGACCAGCATCACTTTTCCCCGCTGGCACCTTTGCTGTGGCAGCAAAAGCTGGACGTTTGTCTTTTTTGCTCCGGAGGCTGCCGAAAGAGAAAACAGGTGCTTTTGAGGATAGAGTCCGCAGGAAAGCAGAGAGGGCCAAATTGTCTGGGGCATTTGAAGAGGTTCCAGGAGGCAGTGAGGACCAGCATCACTTTTCCCCGCTGGCACCTTTGCTGTGGCAGCAAAAGCTGGACGTTTGTCTTTTTTGCTCCAAACACTGCCGAAAGCGAAAAAAGGTGCTTTTGAGGATGGAGTCCGCAGGAAAGTAGAGAGGACCTAATTGTCCGTAACATTTGAAGAGGTTCCAGGAGGCAGTGAGGACCAGCATTACTTTTCCCCGCTGGCACCTTTGCTGTGGCAGCAAAAGCTGGACGTTTGTCTTTTTTGCTCCAAACACCGCCGAAAGCGAAAACAGGTTCTTTTGAGGATGGAGTCCGCAGGAAAGCAGAGAAGGCCAAATTGTGTGGTGGATTTGAAGGGGCTCCAGGAGGCAGTGAGGACCAGCATCACTTTTCCCCGCTGGCACCTTTGCTGTGGCAGCAAAAGGTGGACGTTTTCTTTTTTGCTCCAAACACTGCCGAAAGTGAAAAAAGGTGCTTTTGAGGATAGAGTCCGCAGGAAAGCAGAGAGGGCCAAATTGTCTGGGGCATTTGAAAGGGTTTCAGGAGGCAGTGAGAACCAGCATTACTTTTCCCCGCTGGCACCTTTGCTGTGGCAGCAAAACTGGACGTTTGTCTTTTGTGCTCCGGAGGTTGGCGAAAGCGAAAACAGGTTCTTTTTAGAATGGAGTCCGCAGGAAAGCAGAGAGTGCCAAATTGTCTGTGGCATTTGAAAGGGTTCCAGGAGGCAGTGAGGACCAGCATCACTTTTCCCCGCTGGCACCTTTGCTGTGGCAGCAAAAGCTGGACGTTTGTCTTTTTTGCTCCAAACACTGCCGAAAGCGAAAAAAGGTGCTTTTGAGGATGGAGTCCGCAGGAAAGCAGAGAGGGCCAAATGGTCTGTGGCATTTGAAAGGGTTCCAGGAGGCAGTGAGAACCAGCATTACTTTTCCCCGCTGGCACCTTTGCTGTTGCAGCAAAAGCTGGACGTTTGTCTTTTTTGCTCCAAACAGCGGCGAAAGTGAAAAACGGTGCTTTTGAGGATAGAGTCCGCAGGAAAGCAGAGAGGGCCAAATTGTCTGGGGCATTTTAAGGGGTTCCAGGAGGCAGTGAGGACCAGCATCACTTTTCCCCGCTGGCACCTTTTCTGTGGCAGCAAAGGCTGGACGTTTTCTTTTTTGCTCCAAACACCGCCGAAAGCGAAAAAAGGTTCTTCTGAGGATAGAGTCCGCAGGAAAGCAGAGAGGGCCAAATAGTCTGTGGCATTTGAAGGGGTTCCAGGAGGCAGTGAGGACCAGCATCACTTTTCCCCGCTGGCACCTTTGCTGTGGCAGCAAAAGCTGGACGTTTGTCTTTTTTGCTCCAAACACCGCCGAAAGCGAAAATAGGTGCTTTTGAGGATAGAGTCCGCAGGAAAGCAGAGAGGGCCAAATTGTGTGGTGCATTTGAAGGGGTTCCAGGAGGCAGTGAGGACCAGCATCACTTTTCCCCGCTGGCACCTTTTCTGTGGCAGCAAAAGCTGGACGTTTGTCTTTTTTGCTCCAAACACCGCCGAAAGCGAAAACAGGTTCTTTTGAGGATAGAGTGCGCAGGAAAGCAGAGAGGGCCAAATTGTCTGGGGCATTTGAGGAGGTTCCATGAGGCAGTGAGGACCAGCATCACTTTTCCCCGCTGGCACCTTTGCTGTGGCAGCAAAAGCTGGACGTTTGTCTTTTTTGCTCCCGAGGCTGCCGAAAGCGAAAAAAGGTGCTTTTGAGGATGGAGTCCGCAGGAAAGCAGAGAGGGCCAAATTGTCTGGGGCATTTGAAAGGGTTCCAGGAGGCAGTGAGGACCAGCATCACTTTTTCCCCGCTGGCACCTTTGCTGTGGCAGCAAAAGCTGGACGTTTGTCTTTTTTGCTCCAAACACCGCCGAAAGCGAAAACAGGTTCTTTTGAGGATGGAGTCCGCAGGAAAGCAGAGAGGGCCAAATTGTCTGTGGCATTTGAAAGGGTTCCAGGAGGCAGTGAGAACCAGCATTACTTTTCCCCGCTGGCACCTTTGCTGTGGCAGCAAAAGCTGGACGTTTGTCTTTTTTGCTCCGGAGGATGCCAAAAGCGAAAACAGGTTCTTTTGAGGATGGAGTCCGCAAGAAAGCAGAGAGGGCCAAATTGTGTGGTGCATTTGAAGGGGTTCCAGGAGGCAGTGAGAACCAGCATTACTTTTGCCCGCTGGCACCTTTGCTGTGGCAGCAAAAGCTGGACGTTTGTCTTTTTTGCTCCGGAGGCTGCCGAAAGAGAAAACAGGTGCTTTTGAGGATAGAGTCCGCAGGAAAGCAGAGAGGGCCAAATTGTGTGGTACATTTGAAGGGGTTCCAGGAGGCAGTGAGGACCAGCATCACTTTTCCCCGCTGGCACCTTTGCTGTGGCAGCAAAAGCTGGACTTTTTCTTTTTTGCTCCAAACAAAGCCGAAAGCGAAAAAAGGTGCTTTTGAGGGTGGAGTCCGCAGGAAAGCAGAGAGGGCCAAATTGTCTGGGGCATTTGAAAGGGTTCCAGGAGGCAGTGAGAACCAGCATTACTTTTGCCCGCTGGCACCTTTGCTGTGGCAGCAAAAGCTGGACATTTGTCTTTTTTGCTCCTGAGGATGCCGAAAGCGAAAACAGGTGCTTTTGAGGATGGAGTCCGCAGGAAAGCAGAGAGGGCCAAATTGTCTGTGGCTTTTGAAGAGGTTCCAGGAGGCAATGAGGACCAGCATTACTTTTCCCCGCTGGCACCTTTGCTGTGGCAGCAAAAGGTGGACGTTTGTCTTTTTTGCTCTGGAGGTTGCCGAAAGCGAAAACAGGTGCTTTTGAGGATGGAGTCCGCAGGAAAGCAGAGAGGGCCAAATTGTCTGTGGCATTTGAAGAGGTTCCAGGAGGCAATGAGGACCAGCATCACTTTTCCCCGCTGGCACCTTTGCTGTGGCAGCAAAAGCTGGACGTTTGTCTTTTTTGCTCCGGAGGCTGCCGAAAGCGAAAACAGGTGCTTTTGAGGATGGAGTCCGCAGGAAAGCAGAGAGGGCCAAATTGTCTGTGGCATTTGAAAGGGTTCCAGGAGGCAGTGAGAACCAGCATTACTTTTCCCGGCTGGCACCTTTGCTGTGGCAGCAAAAGCTGGACGTTTGTCTTTTTTGCTCCGGAGGCTGCCGAAAGCGAAAACAGGTGCTTTTGAGGATGCAATCCGCAGGAAAGCAGGGAGGGCCAAATAGTCTGGGGCATTTGAAAGGGTTCCAGGAGGCAGTGAGAACCAGCATTACTTTTCCCCGCTTGCACCTTTGCTGTGGCAGCAAAAGCTGGACGTTTGTCTTTTTTGCTCCGGAGGCTGCAGAAAGCGAAAACAGGTGCTTTTGAGGATGGAGTCCGCAGGAAAGCAGAGAGGGCCAAATTGTCTGTGGCTTTTGAAGAGGTTCCAGGAGGCAGTGAGAACCAGCATTACTTTTCCCCGCTGGCACCTTTGCTGTGGCAGCAAAAGCTGGACGTTTGTCTTTTTTCCTCTGGAGGATGCCGAAAGTGAAAACAGGTGCTTTTGAGGATGGAGTCCGCAGGAAAGCAGAGAGGGCCAAATTGTCTGTGGCATTTGAAAGGGTTCCAGGAGGCAGTGAGAACCAGCATTACTTTTCCCCGCTGGCACCTTTGCTGTGGCAGCAAAAGCTGGACGTTTGTCTTTTTTGCTCCGGAGGATGCCGAAAGCGAAAACAGGTGCTTTTGAGGATGGAGTCCGCAGGAAAGCAGAGAGGGCCAAATTGTCTGGGGAATTTGAAAGGGTTCCAGGAGGCAGTGAGAACCAGCATTACTTTTGCCTGCTGGCACCTTTGCTGTGGCAGCAAAAGCTGGACGTTTGTCTTTTTTGCTCCGGAGGTTGCCGAAAGCGAAAACAGGTGCTTTTGAGGATGGAGTCCGCAGGAAAGTAGAGAGGGTCAAATTGTCTGTGGCATTTGAAAGAGTTCCAGGAGGCAGTGAGAACCAGCATTACTTTTCCCGGCTGGCACCTTTGCTGTGGCAGCAAAACCTGGACGTTTGTCTTTTTTGCTCCTGAGGCTGCCAAAAACAAAACCAGGTGCTTTTGAGGATGGAGTCCGCAGGAAAGCAGAGAGGGCCAAATGGTCTGGGGCATTTGAAAGGGTTCCAGGAGGCAGTGAGAACCAGCATTACTTTTCCCCGGTGGAACCTCTGCTGTGGCAGCAAAAGCTGGACGTTTTGTCTTTTTTCTCTGGAGGCTGCCGAAAGCGAAAACAGGTGCTTTTGAGGATGGAGTCGGCAGGAAAGCAGAGAGGGCCAAATTGTCTGGGGCATTTGAAAGGGTTCCAGGAGGCAGTGAGAACCAGCATTACTTTTCCCGGCTGGCACCTTTGCTGTGGCAGCAAAAGCTGGACGTTTGTCTTTTTTGCTCCGGAGGCTGCCGAAAGGGAAAACAGGTGCTTTTGAGGATGGAGTCCGCAGGAAAGCAGAGAGGGCCAAATTGACTGGGGCATTTGAAAGAGTTCCAGGAGGCAGTGAGAACCAGCATTACTTTTGCCCGCTGGCACCTTTGCTGTGGCAGCAAAACCTGGACGTTTGTCTTTTTTGCTCCGGAGGCTGCCGAAAGCGAAAACAGGTGCTTTTGAGGATGGAGTCCGCAGGAAAGCAGAGAGGGCCAAATTGTCTGGGGCATTTGAAAGAGTTCCAGGAGGCAGTGAGAACCAGCATTACTTTTGCCCGCTGGCACCTTTGCTGTGGCAGGAAAACCTGGACGTTTGTCTTTATTGTTCCTGAGGTTGCCGAAAGCGAAAACAGGTGCTTTTGAGGATGGAGTCCGCAGGAAAGCAGAGAGGGCCAAATTGTCTGTGGCATTTGAAGAGGTTCCAGGAGGCAATGAGGACCAGCATCACTTTTCACCGCTGGCACTTTTGCTGTGGCAGCAAAAGCTGGACGTTTGTCTTTTTTGCTCCTGAGGTTGCCGAAAGCGAAAACAGGTGCTTTTGAGGATGGAGTCCGCAGGAAAGCAGAGAGGGCCAAATTGTCTGTGGCATTTGAAGAGGTTCCAGGAGGCAATGAGGACCAGCATTACTTTCCCCGCTGGCACCTTTGCTGTGGCAGCAAAAGCCTGGGACGTTTGTCTTTTTTGCTCCGGAGGCTGCCGAAACCGAAAACAGGTGCTTTTGAGGATGGAGTCCGCAGGAAAGCAGAGAGGGCCAAATTGTCTGTGGCATTTGAAGAGGTTCCAGGAGGCAATGAGGACCAGCATCACTTTTCACCGCTGGCACTTTTGCTGTGGCAGCAAAAGCTGGACGTTTGTCTTTTTTGCTCCTGAGGTTCCCGAAAGCGAAAAAAGGTGCTTTTGAGGATGGAGTCCGCAGGAAAGCAGAGAGGGCCAAATTGTCTGTGGCATTTGAAGAGGTTCCAGGAGGCAATGAGGACCAGCATTACTTTCCCCGCTGGCACCTTTGCTGTGGCAGCAAAAGCTGGACGTTTGTCTTTTTTGCTCCGGAGGCTGCCGAAAGCGAAAACAGGTGCTTTTGAGGATGGAGTCCGCAGGAAAGCAGAGAGGGCCAAATTGTCTGGGGCATTTGAAAGGGTTCCAGGAGGCAGTGAGAACCAGCATTACTTTTCCCCGCTGGCACCTTTGCTGTGGCAGCAAAACCTGGACGTTTGTCTTTTTTGCTCCTGAGGATGTCAAAAGTGAAAACAGGTTCTTTTGAGGATGGAGTCCGCAGGAAAGCAGAGAGGGCCAAATTGTCTGGGGCATTTGAAAGGGTTCCAGGAGGCAGTGAGAACCAGGATTACTTTTCCCCGCTGGCACCTTTGCTGTGGCAGCAAAAGCTGGACGTTTGTCTTTTTTGCTCCTGAGGCTGCCGAAAGCGAAAACAGGTGCTTTTGAGGATGGAGTCCGCAGGAAAGCAGAGAGGGCCAAATTGTCTGTGGCATTTGAAAGGGTTCCAGGAGGCAGTGAGAACCAGCATTACTTTTCCCGGCTGGCACCTTTGCTGTGGCAGCAAAAGCTGGACGTTTGTCTTTTTTGCTCCGGAGGCTGCCGAAGGCAAAAACAGGTGCTTTTGAGGATGCAGTCCGCAGGAAAGCAGAGAGGGCCAAATTGTCTGGGGCATTTGAAAGAGTTCCAGGAGGCAGTGAGAACCAGCATTACTTTTGCCCGCTGGCACCTTTGCTGTGGCAGGAAAACCTGGACGTTTGTCTTTATTGTTCCTGAGGTTGCCGAAAGCGAAAACAGGTGCTTTTGAGGATGGAGTCCGCAGGAAAGCAGAGAGGGCCAAATTGTCTGTGGCATTTGAAGAGGTTCCAGGAGGCAATGAGGACCAGCATCACTTTTCCCTGCTGGCACCTTTGCTGTGGCAGCAAAAGCTGGACGTTTGTCTTTTTTGCTCCTGAGGCTGCCGAAAGCGAAAACAGGTGCTTTTGAGGATGGAGTCCGCAGGAAAGCAGAGAGGGCCAAATTGTCTGTGGCATTTGAAAGGGTTCCAGGACGCAGTGAGAACCAGCATTACTTTTCCCGGCTGGCACCTTTGCTGTGGCAGCAAAACCTGGACGTTTGTCTTTTTTGCTCCGGAGGCTGCCGAAACAGAAAACAGGTGCTTTTGAGGATGGAGTCCGCAGGAAAGCAGAGAGGGCCAAATTGTCTGTGGCATTTGAAGAGGTTCCAGGAGGCAATGAGGACCAGCATTACTTTCCCCGCTGGCACCTTTGCTGTGGCAGCAAAAGCTGGACGTTTGTCTTTTTTGCTCCGGAGGCTGCCGAAAGCGAAAACAGGTGCTTTTGAGGATGGAGTCCGCAGGAAAGCAGAGAGGGCCAAATTGTCTGTGGCATTTGAAGAGGTTCCAGGAGGCAATGAGGACCAGCATCACTTTTCACCGCTGGCACTTTTGCTGTGGCAGCAAAAGCTGGACGTTTGTCTTTTTTGCTCCTGAGGTTGCCGAAAGCGAAAACAGGTGCTTTTGAGGATGGAGTCCGCAGGAAAGCAGAGAGGGCCAAATTGTCTGTGGCATTTGAAGAGGTTCCAGGAGGCAATGAGGACCAGCATTACTTTCCCCGCTGGCACCTTTGCTGTGGCAGCAAAAGCTGGACGTTTGTCTTTTTTGCTCCGGAGGCTGCCGAAAGCGAAAACAGGTGCTTTTGAGGATGGAGTCCGCAGGAAAGCAGAGAGGGCCAAATTGTCTGGGGCATTTGAAAGGGTTCCAGGAGGCAGTGAGAACCAGCATTACTTTTCCCCGCTGGCACCTTTGCTGTGGCAGCAAAACCTGGACGTTTGTCTTTTTTGCTCCTGAGGATGCCGAAAGTGAAAACAGGTTCTTTTGAGGATGGAGTCCGCAGGAAAGCAGAGAGGGCCAAATTGTCTGGGGCATTTGAAAGGGTTCCAGGAGGCAGTGAGAACCAGGATTACTTTTCCCCGCTGGCACCTTTGCTGTGGCAGCAAAAGCTGGACGTTTGTCTTTTTTGCTCCTGAGGCTGCCGAAAGCGAAAACAGGTGCTTTTGAGGATGGAGTCCGCAGGAAAGCAGAGAGGGCCAAATTGTCTGTGGCATTTGAAAGGGTTCCAGGAGGCAGTGAGAACCAGCATTACTTTTGCCCGCTGGCACCTTTGCTGTGGCAGGAAAACCTGGACGTTTGTCTTTATTTTTCCTGAGGTTGCCGAAAGCGAAAACAGGTGCTTTTGAGGATGGAGTCCGCAGGAAAGCAGAGAGGGCCAAATTGTCTGGGGCATTTGAAGAGGTTCCAGGAGGCAATGAGGACCAGCATCACTTTTCCCTGCTGGCACCTTTGCTGTGGCAGCAAAAGCTGGACGTTTGTCTTTTTTGCTCCTGAGGCTGCCGAAAGCGAAAACAGGTGCTTTTGAGGATGGAGTCCGCAGGAAAGCAGAGAGGGCCAAATTGTCTGTGGCATTTGAAAGGGTTCCAGGACGCAGTGAGAACCAGCATTACTTTTCCCGGCTGGCACCTTTGCTGTGGCAGCAAAACCTGGACGTTTGTCTTTTTTGCTCCGGAGGCTGCCGAAACCGAAAACAGGTGCTTTTGAGGATGGAGTCCGCAGGAAAGCAGAGAGGGCCAAATTGTCTGTGGCATTTGAAGAGGTTCCAGGAGGCAATGAGGACCAGCATCACTTTTCACCGCTGGCACTTTTGCTGTGGCAGCAAAAGCTGGACGTTTGTCTTTTTTGTTCCTGAGGTTGCCGAAACCGAAAACAGGTGCTTTTGAGGATGGAGTCCGCAGGAAAGCAGAGAGGGCCAAATTGTCTGTGGCATTTGAAGAGGTTCCAGGAGGCAATGAGGACCAGCATTACTTTCCCCGCTGGCACCTTTGCTGTGGCAGCAAAAGCTGGACGTTTGTCTTTTTTGCTCCGGAGGCTGCCGAAAGCGAAAACAGGTGCTTTTGAGGATGGAGTCCGCAGGAAAGCAGAGAGGGCCAAATTGTCTGTGGCATTTGAAGAGGTTCCAGGAGGCAATGAGGACCAGCATCACTTTTCACCGCTGGCACTTTTGCTGTGGCAGCAAAAGTTGGACATTTGTCTTTTTTGCTCCTGAGGTTGCCGAAAGCGAAAACAGGTGCTTTTGAGGATGGAGTCCGCAGGAAAGCAGAGAGGGCCAAATTGTCTGTGGCATTTGAAGAGGTTCCAGGAGGCAATGAGGACCAGCATCACTTTTCCCTGCTGGCACCTTTGCTGTGGCAGCAAAAGTTGGACATTTGTCTTTTTTGCTCCTGAGGCTGCCGAAAGCGAAAACAGGTGCTTTTGAGGATGGAGTCCGCAGGAAAGCAGAGAGGGCCAAATTGTCTGTGGCATTTGAAAGGGTTCCAGGACGCAGTGAGAACCAGCATTACTTTTCCCGGCTGGCACCTTTGCTGTGGCAGCAAAAGCTGGACGTTTGTCTTTTTTGCTCCGGAGGCTGCCGAAAGCGAAAACAGGTGCTTTTGAGGATGGAGTCCGCAGGAAAGCAGAGAGGGCCAAATTGTCTGTGGCATTTGAAGAGGTTCCAGGACGCAGTGAGAACTAGCATTACTTTTCCCCGCTGGCACCTTTGCTGTGGCAGCAAAAGCTGGACGTTTGTCTTTTTTGCTCCGGAGGCTGCCGAAAGCGAAAACAGGTGCTTTTGAGGATGGAGTCCGCAGGAAAGCAGAGAGGGCCAAATTGTCTGGGGCATTTGAAAGGGTTCCAGGAGGCAGTGAGAACCAGCATTACTTTTCCCCGCTGGCACCTTTGCTGTGGCAGCAAAAGCTGGACGTTTGTCTTTTTTGCTCCGGAGGCTGCCGAAAGCGAAAACAGGTGCTTTTGAGTATGGAGTCCGCAGGAAAGCAGAGAGGGCCAAATTGTCTGGGGCATTTGAAAGAGTTCTAGGAGGTAGTGAGAACCAGCATTACTTTTCCCCGCTGGCACCTTTGCTGTGGCAGCAAAAGCTGGACGTTTGTCTTTTTTGCTCCGGAGGCTGCCGAAAGGGAAAACAGGTGCTTTTGAGGATGGAGTCCGCAGGAAAGCAGAGAGGGCCAAATTGACTGGGGCATTTGAAAGAGTTCCAGGAGGCAGTGAGAACCAGCATTACTTTTGCCCGCTGGCACCTTTGCTGTGGCAGCAAAACCTGGACGTTTGTCTTTTTTGCTCCGGAGGCTGCCGAAAGCGAAAACAGGTGCTTTTGAGGATGGAGTCCGCAGGAAAGCAGAGAGGGCCAAATTGTCTGGGGCATTTGAAAGAGTTCCAGGAGGCAGTGAGAACCAGCATTACTTTTGCCCGCTGGCACCTTTTCTGTGGCAGGAAAACCTGGACGTTTGTCTTTATTGTTCCTGAGGTTGCCGAAAGCGAAAACAGGTGCTTTTGAGGATGGAGTCCGCAGGAAAGCAGAGAGGGCCAAATTGTCTGTGGCATTTGAAGAGGTTCCAGGAGGCAATGAGGACCAGCATCACTTTTGCCCGCTGGCACCTTTGCTGTGGCAGCAAAAGCTGGACGTTTGTCTTTTTTGCTCCTGAGGTTGCCGAAAGCGAAAACAGGTGCTTTTGAGGATGGAGTCCGCAGGAAAGCAGAGAGGGCCAAATTGTCTGTGGCATTTGAAGAGGTTCCAGGAGGCAATGAGGACCAGCATTACTTTTCCCCGCTGGCACCTTTGCTGTGGCAGCAAAAGCTGGACGTTTGTCTTTTTTGCTCCGGAGGCTGCCGAAAGCGAAAACAGGTGCTTTTGAGGATCGAGTCCGCAGGAAAGCAGAGAGGGCCAAATAGTCCATTGCATTTGAAAGGGTTCCAGGACGCAGTGAGAACCAGCATTACTTTTCCCCGCTGGCACCTTTGCTGTGGCAGCAAAAGCTGGACGTTTGTCTTTTTTGCTCCGGAGGCTGCCGAAAGCGAAAACAGGTGCTTTTGAGGATGGAGTCCGCAGGAAAGCAGAGAGGGCCAAATTGTCTGTGGCATTTGAAAGGGTTCCAGGAGGCAGTGAGAACCAGCATTACTTTTCCCCGCTGGCACCTTTGCTGTGGCAGCAAAAGCTGGACGTTTGTCTTTTTTGCTCCTGAGGCTGCCGAATGCGAAAACAGGTGCTTTTGAGGATGCAGTCCGCAGGAAAGCAGAGAGGGCCAAATAGTCTGGGGCATTTGAAAGGGTTCCAGGAGGCAGTGAGAACCAGCATTACTTTTCCCGGCTGGCACCTTTGCTGTGGCAGCAAAACCTGGACGTTTGTCTTTTTTGCTCCGGAGGTTGCCGAAAGCGAAAACAGGTGCTTTTGAGGATGCAGTCCGCAGGAAAGCAGAGAGGGCCAAATGGTCTGGGGCATTTGAAAGAGTTCCAGGAGGCAGTGAGAACCAGCATTTCTTTTGCCCGCTGGCACCTTTGCTGTGGCAGCAAAACCTGGACGTTTGTCTTTTTTGCTCCGGAGGCTGCCGAAACCGAAAACAGGTGCTTTTGAGGATGGAGTCCGCAGGAAAGCAGAGAGGGCCAAATTGTCTGTGGCATTTGAAGAGGTTCCAGGAGGCAATGAGGACCAGCATCACTTTTCACCGCTGGCACTTTTGCTGTGGCAGCAAAAGCTGGACGTTTGTCTTTTTTGCTCCTGAGGTTGCCGAAAGCGAAAACAGGTTCTTTTGAGGATGGAGTCCGCAGGAAAGCAGAGAGGGCCAAATTGTCTGTGGCATTTGAAGAGGTTCCAGGAGGCAATGAGGACCAGCATTACTTTCCCCGCTGGCACCTTTGCTGTGGCAGCAAAAGCTGGACGTTTGTCTTTTTTGCTCCGGAGGCTGCCGAAAGCGAAAACAGGTGCTTTTGAGGATGGAGTCCGCAGGAAAGCAGAGAGGGCCAAATTGTCTGGGGCATTTGAAAGGGTTCCAGGAGGCAGTGAGAACCAGCATTACTTTTCCCCGCTGGCACCTTTGCTGTGGCAGCAAAACCTGGACGTTTGTCTTTTTTGCTCCTGAGGATGCCGAAAGTGAAAACAGGTGCTTTTGAGGATGGAGTCCGCAGGAAAGCAGAGAGGGCCAAATTGTCTGGGGCATTTGAAAGGGTTCCAGGAGGCAGTGAGAACCAGCATTACTTTTCCCCGCTGGCACCTTTGCTGTGGCAGCAAAAGCTGGACGTTTGTCTTTTTTGCTCCTGAGGCTGCCGAAAGCGAA
This sequence comes from Vanellus vanellus, assembly GCF_965231255.1. Lineage (NCBI taxonomy): Eukaryota > Metazoa > Chordata > Aves > Charadriiformes > Charadriidae > Vanellus > Vanellus vanellus. The sequence continues at coordinate 40,966 of NW_028128881.1, forward strand.
AACAGGTGCTTTTGAGGATGGAGTCCGCAGGAAAGCAGAGAGGGCCAAATTGTCTGTGGCATTTGAAAGGGTTCCAGGAGGCAGTGAGAACCAGCATTACTTTTCCCGGCTGGCACCTTTGCTGTGGCAGCAAAAGCTGGACGTTTGTCTTTTTTGCTCCGGAGGCTGCCGAAAGCAAAAACAGGTGCTTTTGAGGATGCAGTCCGCAGGAAAGCAGAGAGGGCCAAATTGTCTGGGGCATTTGAAAGAGTTCCAGGAGGCAGTGAGAACCAGCATTACTTTTGCCCGCTGGCACCTTTGTTGTGGCAGGAAAACCTGGACGTTTGTCTTTATTGTTCCTGAGGTTGCCGAAACCGAAAACAGGTGCTTTTGAGTATGGAGTCCGCAGGAAAGCAGAGAGGGCCAAATTGTCTGTGGCATTTGAAGAGGTTCCAGGAGGCAATGAGGACCAGCATCACTTTTCCCTGCTGGCACCTTTTCTGTGGCAGCAAAAGCTGGACGTTTGTCTTTTTTGCTCCTGAGGCTGCCGAAAGCGAAAACAGGTGCTTTTGAGGATGGAGTCCGCAGGAAAGCAGAGAGGGCCAAATTGTCTGTGGCATTTGAAAGGGTTCCAGGAGGCAGTGAGAACCAGCATTACTTTTCCCCGCTGGCACCTTTGCTGTGGCAGCAAAAGCTGGACGTTTGTCTTTTTTGCTCCGGAGGCTGCCGAAAGCGAAAACAGGTGCTTTTGAGGATGGAGTTTGCAGGAAAGCAGAGAGGGCCAAATTGTCTGTGGCATTTGAAAGGGTTCCAGGAGGCAGTGAGAACCAGCATTACTTTTCCCCGCTGGCACCTTTGCTGTGGCAGCAAAAGCTGGACGTTTGTCTTTTTTGCTCCGGAGGCTGCCAAAAGCGAAAACAGGTGCTTTTGAGGATGGAGTCCGCAGGAAAGCAGAGAGGGCCAAATTGTCTTTGGCATTTAAAGAGGTTCCAAGAGGCAGTGAGAACCAGCATTACTTTTCCCCGCTGGCACCTTTGCTGTGGCAGCAAAAGCTGGACGTTTGTCTTTTTTGCTCCGGAGGGCGCCGAAAGCAAAAATAGGTTCTTTTGAGGATGGAGTCCGCAGGAAAGCAGAGAGGGCCAAATTGTCTGTGGCATTTGAAAGGGTTCCAGGAGGCAGTGAGAACCAGCATTACTTTTCCCCGCTGGCACCTTTGCTGTGGCAGCAAAAGCTGGACGTTTGTCTTTTTTGCTCCGGAGGGCGCCGAAAGCAAAAATAGGTTCTTTTGAGGATGGAGTCCGCAGGAAAGCAGAGAGGGCCAAATTGTCTGTGGCATTTGAAAGGGTTCCAGGAGGCAGTGAGAACCAGCATTACTTTTCCCCGCTGGCACCTTTGCTGTGGCAGCAAAAGCTGGACGTTTGTCTTTTTTGCTCCGGAGGCTGCCGAAAGCGAAAACAGGTGCTTTTGAGGATGGAGTCCGCAGGAAAGCAGAGAGGGCCAAATTGTCTGTGGCATTTGAAAGGGTTCCAGGAGGCAGTGAGAACCAGCATTACTTTTCCCCGCTGGCACCTTTGCTGTGGCAGCAAAAGCTGGACGTTTGTCTTTTTTGCTCCGGAGGCTGCCGAAAGCGAAAACAGGTGCTTTTGAGGATGGAGTCCGCAGGAAAACAGAGAGGGCCAAATTGTCTTTGGCATTTAAAAGGGTTCCAGGAGGCAGTGAGAACCAGCATTACTTTTCCCCGCTGGCACCTTTGCTGTGGCAGCAAAAGCTGGACGTTTGTCTTTTTTGCTCCGGAGGCTGCCGAAAGCGAAAACAGGTGCTTTTGAGGATGGAGTCCGCAGGAAAGCAGAGAGGGCCAAATTGTCTGTGGCATTTGAAAGGGTTCCAGGAGGCAGTGAGAACCAGCATTACTTTTCCCCGCTGGCACCTTTGCTGTGGCAGCAAAAGCTGGACGTTTGTCTTTTTTGCTCCGGAGGCTGCCGAAAGCGAAAACAGGTGCTTTTGAGGATGGAGTCCGCAGGAAAGCAGAGAGGGCCAAATTGTCTTTGGCATTTAAAGAGGTTCCAGGAGGCAGTGAGAACCAGCATTACTTTTCCCCGCTGGCACCTTTGCTGTGGCAGCAAAAGCTGGACGTTTGTCTTTTTTGCTCCGGAGGCTGCCGAAAGCGAAAACAGGTGCTTTTGAGGATGGAGTCCGCAGGAAAGCAGAGAGGGCCAAATTGTCTTTGGCATTTAAAGAGGTTCCAGGAGGCAGTGAGAACCAGCATTACTTTTCCCCGCTGGCACCTTTGCTGTGGCAGCAAAAGCTGGACGTTTGTCTTTTTTGCTCCGGAGGGCGCCGAAAGCAAAAATAGGTTCTTTTGAGGATGGAGTCCGCAGGAAAGCAGAGAGGGCCAAATTGTCTGTGGCATTTGAAAGGGTTCCAGGAGGCAGTGAGAACCAGCATTACTTTTCCCCGCTGGCACCTTTGCTGTGGCAGCAAAAGCTGGACGTTTGTCTTTTTTGCTCCGGAGGCTGCCGAAAGCGAAAATAGGTTCTTTTGAGGATGGAGTCCGCAGGAAAGCAGAGAGGGCCAAATTGTCTGTGGCATTTGAAAGGGTTCCAGGAGGCAGTGAGAACCAGCATTACTTTTCCCCGCTGGCACCTTTGCTGTGGCAGCAAAATCTGGACGTTTGTCTTTTTTGCTCCGGAGGTTGCCGAAAGTGAAAACAGGTGCTTTTGATGATGGAGTCCGCAGGAAAGCAGAGAGGGCCAAATTGTCTTTGGCATTTAAAGAGGTTCCAGGAGGCAGTGAGGACCAGCATTACTTTTCCCCGCTGGCACCTTTGCTGCGGCAGCAAAAGCTGGACGTTTGTCTTTTTACCACCGGAGGGCGCCGAAAGTGAAAAAAGGCGCTTTTGAGGATAGAGTCCGCAGGAAAGCAGAGAGGGCCAAATTGTCTGGGGCATTTGAAAGGGTTCCAGGAGGCAGTGAGAACCAGCATTACTTTTCCCCGCTGGCACCTTTGCTGTGGCAGCAAAAGCTGGACGTTTGTCTTTTTTGCTCCGGAGGCTGCCGAAAGCGAAAACAGGTGCTTTTGAGGATGGAGTCCGCAGGAAAGCAGAGAGGGCCAAATTGTCTGTGGCATTTGAAAGGGTTCCAGGAGGCAGTGAGAACCAGCATTACTTTTCCCCGCTGGCACCTTTGCTGTGGCAGCAAAAGCTGGACGTTTGTCTTTTTTGCTCCGGAGGCTGCCGAAAGCGAAAACAGGTGCTTTTGAGGATGGAGTCCGCAGGAAAGCAGAGAGGGCCAAATTGTCTGTGTCATTTGAAAGGGTTCCAGGAGGCAGTGAGAACCAGCATTACTTTTCCCCGCTGGCACCTTTGCTGTGGCAGCAAAAGCTGGACGTTTGTCTTTTTTGCTCCGGAGGTTGCCGAAAGCGAAAACAGGTGCTTTTGAGGATGGAGTCCGCAGGAAAGCAGAGAGGGCCAAATTGTCTGAGGTATTTGAAGAGGTTCCAGGAGGCAGTGAGAACCAGCATTACTTTTCCCCGCTGGCACCTTTGCTGTGGCAGCAAAAGCTGGACGTTTGTCTTTTTTGCTCCGGAGGCTGCCGAAAGCGAAAACAGGTGCTTTTGAGGATGGAGTTCGCAGGAAAGCAGAGAGGGCCAAATTGTCTGTGGCATTTGAAAGGGTTCCAGGAGGCAGTGAGAACCAGCATTACTTTTCCCCGCTGGCACCTTTGCTGTGGCAGCAAAAGCTGGACGTTTGTCTTTTTACCACCGGAGGGCGCCGAAAGTGAAAACAGGTGCTTTTGAGGATGGAGTCCGCAGGAAAGCAGAGAGGGCCAAATTGTCTGTGGCATTTGAAAGGGTTCCAGGAGGCAGTGAGAACCAGCATTACTTTTCCCCGCTGGCACCTTTTCTGTGGCAGCAAAAGCTGGACGTTTGTCTTTTTTGCTCCGGAGGTTGCCGAAAGCGAAAACAGGTGCTTTTGAGGATGGAGTCCGCAGGAAAGCAGAGAGGGCCAAATTGTCTGAGGCATTTGAAGAGGTTCCAGGAGGCAGTGAGAACCAGCATTACTTTTCCCCGCTGGCACCTTTGCTGTAGCAGCAAAAGCTGGACGTTTGTCTTTTTTGCTCCTGAGGTTGCCGAAAGCGAAAAAAGGTGCTTTTGAGGATGGAGTCCGCAGGAAAGCAGAGAGGTCCAAATTGTCTTTGGCATTTAAAGAGGTTCCAGGACGCAGTGAGGACCAGCATTACTTTTCCCCGCTGGCACCTTTGCTGCGGCAGCAAAAGCTGGACGTTTGTCTTTTTACCACCGAAGGGCGCCGAAAGTGAAAAAAGGCGCTTTTGAGGATAGAGTCCGCAGGAAAGCAGAGAGGGCCAAATTGTCTGTGGCATTTGATAGGGTTCCAGGAGGCAGTGAGAACCAGCATTACTTTTCCCCGCTGGCACCTTTGCTGTGGCAGCAAAAGCTGGACGTTTGTCTTTTTTGCTCCGGAGGCTGCCGAAAGCGAAAACAGGTGCTTTTGAGGATGGAGTCCGCAGGAAAGCAGAGAGTGCCAAATTGTCTGTGGCATTTGAAAGGGTTCCAGGAGGCAGTGAGAACCAGCATTACTTTTCCCCGCTGGCACCTTTGCTGTGGCAGCAAAAGCTGGACGTTTGTCTTTTTTGCTCCGGAGGCTGCCGAAAGCGAAAACAGGTGCTTTTGAAAATGGAGTCCGCAGGAAAGCAGAGAGGGCCAAATTGTCTGGGGCATTTGAAAGGGTTCCAGGAGGCAGTGAGAACCAGCATTACTTTTCCCGCTGGCACCTTTGCTGTGGCAGCAAAAGCTGGACGTTTGTCTTTTTTGCTCCGGAGGCTGCCGAAAGCGAAAACAGGTGCTTTTGAGGATGGAGTCCGCAGGAAAGCAGAGAGGGCCAAATTGTCTGTGGCATTTGAAAGGGTTCCAGGAGGCAGTGAGAACCAGCATTACTTTTCCCCGCTGGCACCTTTGCTGTGGCAGCAAAAGCTGGACGTTTGTCTTTTTTGCTCCGGAGGTTGCCGAAAGCGAAAACAGGTGCTTTTGAGGATGGAGTCCGCAGGAAAGCAGAGAGGGCCAAATTGTCTGGGGCATTTGAAAGGGTTCCAGGAGGCAGTGAGAACCAGCATTACTTTTCCCCGCTGGCACCTTTGCTGTAGCAGCAAAAGCTGGACGTTTGTCTTTTTTGCTCCGGAGGCTGCCGAAAGCGAAAACAGGTGCTTTTGAGGATGGAGTCTGCAGGATAGCAGAGAGGGCCAAATTGTCTTTGGCATTTAAAGAGGTTCCAGGAGGCAGTGAGGACCAGCATTACTTTTCCCCGTTGGCACCTTTGCTGCGGCAGCAAAAGCTGGACGTTTGTCTTTTTACCACCGGAGGGCGCCGAAAGTGAAAAAAGGCGCTTTTGAGGATAGAGTCCGCAGGAAAGCAGAGAGGGCCAAATTGTCTGGGGCATTTGAAAGGGTTCCAGGAGGCAGTGAGAACCAGCATTACTTTTCCCCGCTGGCACCTTTGCTGTGGCAGCAAAAGCTGGACGTTTGTCTTTTTTGCTCCGGAGGCTGCCGAAAGCGAAAACAGGTGCTTTTGAGGATGGAGTCCGCAGGAAAGCAGAGAGGGCCAAATTGTCTGTGGCATTTGAAAGGGTTCCAGGAGGCAGTGAGAACCAGCATTACTTTTCCCCGCTGGCACCTTTGCTGTGGCAGCAAAAGCTGGACGTTTGTCTTTTTTGCTCCGGAGGCTGCCGAAAGCGAAAACAGGTGCTTTTGATGATGGAGTCCGCAGGAAAGCAGAGAGGGCCAAATTGTCTGTGGCATTTGAAAGGGTTCCAGGAGGCAGTGAGGACCAGCATTACTTTTCCCCGCTGGCACCTTTGCTGCGGCAGCAAAAGCTGGACGTTTGTCTTTTTACCACCGGAGGGCGCCGAAAGTGAAAAAAGGCGCTTTTGAGGATAGAGTCCGCAGGAAAGCAGAGAGGGCCAAATTGTCTGTGGCATTTGATAGGGTTCCAGGAGGCAGTGAGAACCAGCATTACTTTTCCCCGCTGGCACCTTTGCTGTGGCAGCAAAATCTGGACGTTTGTCTTTTTTGCTCCGGAGGCTGCCGAAAGCGAAAACAGGTGCTTTTGAGGATGGAGTCCGCAGGAAAGCAGAGAGGGCCAAATTGTCTGTGGCATTTGAAAGGGTTCCAGGAGGCAGTGAGAACCAGCATTACTTTTCCCCGCTGGCACCTTTGCTGTGGCAGCAAAAGCTGGACGTTTGTCTTTTTTGCTCCGGAGGCTGCCGAAAGCGAAAACAGGTGCTTTTGAGGATGGAGTCCGCAGGAAAGCAGAGAGGGCCAAATTGTCTGTGGCATTTGAAAGGGTTCCAGGAGGCAGTGAGAACCAGCATTACTTTTCCCCGCTGGCACCTTTGCTGTGGCAGCAAAAGCTGGACGTTTGTCTTTTTTGCTCCGGAGGTTGCCGAAAGCGAAAACAGGTGCTTTTGAGGATGGAGTCCGCAGGAAAGCAGAGAGGGCCAAATTGTCTGAGGCATTTGAAGAGGTTCCAGGAGGCAGTGAGAACCAGCATTACTTTTCCCCGCTGGCACCTTTGCTGTAGCAGCAAAAGCTGGACGTTTGTCTTTTTTGCTCCGGAGGCTGCCGAAAGCGAAAACAGGTGCTTTTGAGGATAGAGTCCGCAGGAAAGCAGAGAGGGCCAAATTGTCTGGGGCATTTGAAAGGGTTCCAGGAGGCAGTGAGAACCAGCATTACTTTTCCCCGTTGGCACCTTTGCTGTGGCAGCAAAAGCTGGACGTTTGTCTTTTTTGCTCCGGAGGCTGCCGAAAGCGAAAACAGGTGCTTTTGAGGATGGAGTCTGCAGGAAAGCAGAGAGGGCCAAATTGTCTTTGGCATTTAAAGAGGTTCCAGGAGGCAGTGAGGACCAGCATTACTTTTCCCCGTTGGCACCTTTGCTGCGGCAGCAAAAGCTGGACGTTTGTCTTTTTACCACCGGAGGGCGCCGAAAGTGAAAAAAGGCGCTTTTGAGGATAGAGTCCGCAGGAAAGCAGAGAGGGCCAAATTGTCTGTGGCATTTGAAAGGGTTCCAGGAGGCAGTGAGAACCAGCATTACTTTTCCCCGCTGGCACCTTTGCTGTGGCAGCAAAAGCTGGACGTTTGTCTTTTTTGCTCCGGAGGCTGCCGAAAGCGAAAACAGGTGCTTTTGAGGATGGAGTCCGCAGGAAAGCAGAGAGGGCCAAATTGTCTGTGACATTTGAAAGGGTTCCAGGAGGCAGTGAGAACCAGCATTACTTTTCTCCGCTGGCACCTTTGCTGTGGCAGCAAAAGCTGGACGTTTGTCTTTTTTGCTCCGGAGGCTGCCGAAAGCGAAAACAGGTGCTTTTGAAAATGGAGTCTGCAGGAAAGCAGAGAGGGCCAAATTGTCTGGGGCATTTGAAAGGGTTCCAGGAGGCAGTGAGAACCAGCATTACTTTTCCCCGCTGGCACCTTTGCTGTGGCAGCAAAAGCTGGACGTTTGTCTTTTTTGCTCCGGAGGCTGCCGAAAGCGAAAACAGGTGCTTTTGAGGATGGAGTCCGCAGGAAAGCAGAGAGGGCCAAATTGTCTGGGGCATTTGAAAGGGTTCCAGGAGGCAGTGAGAACCAGCATTACTTTTCCCCGCTGGCACCTTTGCTGTGGCAGCAAAAGCTGGACGTTTGTCTTTTTTGCTCCGGAGGCTGCCGAAAGCGAAAACAGGTGCTTTTGAGGATGGAGTCCGCAGGAAAGCAGAGAGGGCCAAATTGTCTGTGACATTTGAAAGGGTTCCAGGAGGCAGTGAGAACCAGCATTACTTTTCTCCGCTGGCACCTTTGCTGTGGCAGCAAAAGCTGGACGTTTGTCTTTTTTGCTCCGGAGGCTGCCGAAAGCGAAAACAGGTGCTTTTGAGGATGGAGTCCGCAGGAAAGCAGAGAGGGCCAAATTGTCTGGGGCATTTGAAAGGGTTCCAGGAGGCAGTGAGAACCAGCATTACTTTTCCCCGCTGGCACCTTTGCTGTCGCAGCAAAAGCTGGACGTTTGTCTTTTTTGCTCCGGAGGCTGCCGAAAGCGAAAACAGGTGCTTTTGAGGATGGAGTCCGCAGGAAAGCAGAGAGGGCCAAATTGTCTGTGGCATTTGAAAGGGTTCCAGGAGGCAGTGAGAACCAGCATTACTTTTCCCCGCTGGCACCTTTGCTGTGGCAGCAAAAGCTGGACGTTTGTCTTTTTTGCTCCGGAGGCTGCCGAAAGCGAAAACAGGTGCTTTTGAGGATGGAGTCCGCAGGAAAGCAGAGAGGGCCAAATTGTCTGTGGCATTTGAAGAGGTTCCAGGAGGCAGTGAGAACCAGCATTACTTTTCCCCGCTGGTACCTTTGCTGTTGCAGCAAAAGCTGGACGTTTTTCTTTTTTGCTCCTGAGGGCGCCGAAAGCGAAAATAGGTTCTTTTGAGGATGGAGTCCGCAGGAAAGCAGAGAGGGCCAAATTGTCTGGGGCATTTGAAAGGGTTCCAGGAGGCAGTGAGAACCAGCATTACTTTTCCCCGCTGGCACCTTTGCTGTGGCAGCAAAAGCTGGACGTTTGTCTTTTTTGCTCCGGAGGCTGCCGAAAGCGAAAACAGGTGCTTTTGAGGATGGAGTCCGCAGGAAAGCAGAGAGGGCCAAATTGTCTGGGGCATTTGAAAGGGTTCCAGGAGGCAGTGAGAACCAGCATTACTTTTCCCCGCTGGCACCTTTGCTGTGGCAGCAAAAGCTGGACGTTTGTCTTTTTTGCTCCGGAGGCTGCCGAAAGCGAAAACAGGTGCTTTTGATGATGGAGTCCGCAGGAAAGCAGAGAGGGCCAAATTGTCTTTGGCATTTAAAGAGGTTCCAGGAGGCAGTGAGGACCAGCATTACTTTTCCCCGCTGGCACTTTTGCTGTGGCAGCAAAAGCTGGACGTTTGTCTTTTTTGCTCCGGAGGCTGCCGAAAGCGAAAACAGGTGCTTTTGAGGATGGAGTCCGCAGGAAAGCAGAGAGGGCCAAATTGTCTGTGGCATTTGAAAGGGTTCCAGGAGGCAGTGAGAACCAGCATTACTTTTCCCCGCTGGCACCTTTGCTGTGGCAGCAAAAGCTGGACGTTTGTATTTTTTGCTCCGGAGGCTGCCGAAAGCGAAAACAGGTGCTTTTGAGGATGGAGTCCGCAGGAAAGCAGAGAGGGCCAAATTGTCTGTGGCATTTGAAAGGGTTCCAGGAGGCAGTGAGAACCAGCATTACTTTTCCCCGCTGGCACCTTTGCTGTGGCAGCAAAAGCTGGACGTTTGTCTTTTTTGCTCCGGAGGTTGCCGAAAGCGAAAACAGGTGCTTTTGAGGATGGAGTCCGCAGGAAAGCAGAGAGGGCCAAATTGTCTGAGGCATTTGAAGAGGTTCCAGGAGGCAGTGAGAACCAGCATTACTTTTCCCCGCTGGCACCTTTGCTGTAGCAGCAAAATCTGGACGTTTGTCTTTTTTGCTCCGGAGGCTGCCGAAAGCGAAAACAGGTGCTTTTGAGGATGGAGTCCGCAGGAAAGCAGAGAGGGCCAAATTGTCTGTGGCATTTGAAAGGGTTCCAGGAGGCAGTGAGAACCAGCATTACTTTTCCCCGCTGGCACCTTTGCTGTGGCAGCAAAAGCTGGACGTTTGTCTTTTTTGCTCCGGAGGCTGCCGAAAGCGAAAACAGGTGCTTTTGAGGATGGAGTCTGCAGGAAAGCAGAGAGGGCCAAATTGTCTTTGGCATTTAAAGAGGTTCCAGGAGGCAGTGAGGACCAGCATTACTTTTCCCCGTTGGCACCTTTGCTGCGGCAGCAAAAGCTGGACGTTTGTCTTTTTACCACCGGAGGGCGCCGAAAGTGAAAAAAGGCGCTTTTGAGGATAGAGTCCGCAGGAAAGCAGAGAGGGCCAAATTGTCTGTGGCATTTGAAAGGGTTCCAGGAGGCAGTGAGAACCAGCATTACTTTTCCCCGCTGGCACCTTTGCTGTGGCAGCAAAAGCTGGACGTTTGTCTTTTTTGCTCCGGAGGCTGCCGAAAGCGAAAACAGGTGCTTTTGAGGATGGAGTCCGCAGGAAAGCAGAGAGGGCCAAATTGTCTGTGACATTTGAAAGGGTTCCAGGAGGCAGTGAGAACCAGCATTACTTTTCTCCGCTGGCACCTTTGCTGTGGCAGCAAAAGCTGGACGTTTGTCTTTTTTGCTCCGGAGGCTGCCGAAAGCGAAAACAGGTGCTTTTGAGGATGGAGTCCGCAGGAAAGCAGAGAGGGCCAAATTGTCTGGGGCATTTGAAAGGGTTCCAGGAGGCAGTGAGAACCAGCATTACTTTTCCCCGCTGGCACCTTTGCTGTGGCAGCAAAAGCTGGACGTTTGTCTTTTTTGCTCCGGAGGCTGCCGAAAGCGAAAACAGGTGCTTTTGAGGATGGAGTCCACAGGAAAGCAGAGAGGGCCAAATTGTCTGTGACATTTGAAAGGGTTCCAGGAGGCAGTGAGAACCAGCATTACTTTTCTCCGCTGGCACCTTTGCTGTGGCAGCAAAAGCTGGACGTTTGTCTTTTTTGCTCCGGAGGCTGCCGAAAGCGAAAACAGGTGCTTTTGAGGATGGAGTCCGCAGGAAAGCAGAGAGGGCCAAATTGTCTGGGGCATTTGAAAGGGTTCCAGGAGGCAGTGAGAACCAGCATTACTTTTCCCCGCTGGCACCTTTGCTGTGGCAGCAAAAGCTGGACGTTTGTCTTTTTTGCTCCGGAGGCTGCCGAAAGCGAAAACAGGTGCTTTTGAGGATGGAGTCCGCAGGAAAGCAGAGAGGGCCAAATTGTCTGTGGCATTTGAAAGGGTTCCAGGAGGCAGTGAGAACCAGCATTACTTTTCCCCGCTGGCACCTTTGCTGTGGCAGCAAAAGCTGGACGTTTGTCTTTTTTGCTCCGGAGGCTGCCGAAAGCGAAAACAGGTGCTTTTGAGGATGGAGTCCGCAGGAAAGCAGAGAGGGCCAAATTGTCTGTGGCATTTGAAGAGGTTCCAGGAGGCAGTGAGAACCAGCATTACTTTTCCCCGCTGGTACCTTTGCTGTGGCAGCAAAAGCTGGACGTTTTTCTTTTTTGCTCCTGAGGGCGCCGAAAGCGAAAATAGGTTCTTTTGAGGATGGAGTCCGCAGGAAAGCAGAGAGGGCCAAATTGTCTGGGGCATTTGAAAGGGTTCCAGGAGGCAGTGAGAACCAGCATTACTTTTCCCCGCTGGCACCTTTGCTGTGGCAGCAAAAGCTGGACGTTTGTCTTTTTTGCTCCGGAGGCTGCCGAAAGCGAAAACAGGTGCTTTTGAGGATGGAGTCCGCAGGAAAGCAGAGAGGGCCAAATTGTCTGGGGCATTTGAAAGGGTTCCAGGAGGCAGTGAGAACCAGCATTACTTTTCCCCGCTGGCACCTTTGCTGTGGCAGCAAAAGCTGGACGTTTGTCTTTTTTGCTCCGGAGGCTGCCGAAAGCGAAAACAGGTGCTTTTGATGATGGAGTCCACAGGAAAGCAGAGAGGGCCAAATTGTCTTTGGCATTTAAAGAGGTTCCAGGAGGCAGTGAGGACCAGCATTACTTTTCCCCGCTGGCACTTTTGCTGTGGCAGCAAAAGCTGGACGTTTGTCTTTTTTGCTCCGGAGGCTGCCGAAAGCGAAAACAGGTGCTTTTGAGGATGGAGTCCGCAGGAAAGCAGAGAGGGCCAAATTGTCTGTGGCATTTGAAAGGGTTCCAGGAGGCAGTGAGAACCAGCATTACTTTTCCCCGCTGGCACCTTTGCTGTGGCAGCAAAAGCTGGACGTTTGTATTTTTTGCTCCGGAGGCTGCCGAAAGCGAAAACAGGTGCTTTTGAGGATGGAGTCCGCAGGAAAGCAGAGAGGGCCAAATTGTCTGTGGCATTTGAAAGGGTTCCAGGAGGCAGTGAGAACCAGCATTACTTTTCCCCGCTGGCACCTTTGCTGTGGCAGCAAAAGCTGGACGTTTGTCTTTTTTGCTCCGGAGGTTGCCGAAAGCGAAAACAGGTGCTTTTGAGGATGGAGTCCGCAGGAAAGCAGAGAGGGCCAAATTGTCTGAGGCATTTGAAGAGGTTCCAGGAGGCAGTGAGAACCAGCATTACTTTTCCCCGCTGGCACCTTTGCTGTAGCAGCAAAAGCTGGACGTTTGTCTTTTTTGCTCCGGAGGATGGCGAAAGCGAAAACAGGTGCTTTTGAGGATGGAGTCCGCAGGAAAGCAGAGAGGGCCAAATTGTCTGTGGCATTTGAAAGGGTTCCAGGAGGCAGTGAGAACCAGCATTACTTTTCCCCGCTGGCACCTTTGCTGTGGCAGCAAAAGCTGGATGTTTGTCTTTTTACCACCGGAGGGCGCCGAAAGTGAAAAAAGGCGCTTTTGAGGATAGAGTCCGCAGGAAAGCAGAGAGGGCCAAATTCTCTTTGGCATTTGATAGGGTTCCAGGAGGCAGTGAGAACCAGCATTACTTTTCCCCGCTGGCACCTTTGCTGTGGCAGCAAAAGCTGGACGTTTGTCTTTTTTGCTCCGGAGGCTGCCGAAAGCGAAAACAGGTGCTTTTGAGGATGGAGTCCGCAGGAAAGCAGAGAGGGCCAAATTGTCTGGGGCATTTGAAAGGGTTCCAGGAGGCAGTGAGAACCAGCATTACTTTTCCCCGCTGGCACCTTTGCTGTGGCAGCAAAAGCTGGACGTTTGTCTTTTTTGCTCCGGAGGCTGCCGAAAGCGAAAACAGGTGCTTTTGAGGATGGAGTCCGCAGGAAAGCAGAGAGGGCCAAATTGTCTGTGGCATTTGAAAGGGTTCCAGGAGGCAGTGAGAACCAGCATTACTTTTCCCCGCTGGCACCTTTGCTGTGGCAGCAAAAGCTGGACGTTTGTCTTTTTTGCTCCGGAGGCTGCCGAAAGCGAAAACAGGTGCTTTTGAGGATGGAGTCCGCAGGAAAGCAGAGAGGGCCAAATTGTCTGTGGCATTTGAAGAGGTTCCAGGAGGCAGTGAGAACCAGCATTACTTTTCCCCGCTGGTACCTTTGCTGTGGCAGCAAAAGCTGGACGTTTTTCTTTTTTGCTCCTGAGGGCGCCGAAAGCGAAAATAGGTTCTTTTGAGGATGGAGTCCGCAGGAAAGCAGAGAGGGCCAAATTGTCTGGGGCATTTGAAAGGGTTCCAGGAGGCAGTGAGAACCAGCATTACTTTTCCCCGCTGGCACCTTTGCTGTGGCAGCAAAAGCTGGACGTTTGTCTTTTTTGCTCCGGAGGCTGCCGAAAGCGAAAACAGGTGCTTTTGAGGATGGAGTCCGCAGGAAAGCAGAGAGGGCCAAATTGTCTGGGGCATTTGAAAGGGTTCCAGGAGGCAGTGAGAACCAGCATTACTTTTCCCCGCTGGCACCTTTGCTGTGGCAGCAAAAGCTGGACGTTTGTCTTTTTTGCTCCGGAGGCTGCCGAAAGCGAAAACAGGTGCTTTTGATGATGGAGTCCACAGGAAAGCAGAGAGGGCCAAATTGTCTTTGGCATTTAAAGAGGTTCCAGGAGGCAGTGAGGACCAGCATTACTTTTCCCCGCTGGCACTTTTGCTGTGGCAGCAAAAGCTGGACGTTTGTCTTTTTTGCTCCGGAGGCTGCCGAAAGCGAAAACAGGTGCTTTTGAGGATGGAGTCCGCAGGAAAGCAGAGAGGGCCAAATTGTCTGTGGCATTTGAAAGGGTTCCAGGAGGCAGTGAGAACCAGCATTACTTTTCCCCGCTGGCACCTTTGCTGTGGCAGCAAAAGCTGGACGTTTGTATTTTTTGCTCCGGAGGCTGCCGAAAGCGAAAACAGGTGCTTTTGAGGATGGAGTCCGCAGGAAAGCAGAGAGGGCCAAATTGTCTGTGGCATTTGAAAGGGTTCCAGGAGGCAGTGAGAACCAGCATTACTTTTCCCCGCTGGCACCTTTGCTGTGGCAGCAAAAGCTGGACGTTTGTCTTTTTTGCTCCGGAGGTTGCCGAAAGCGAAAACAGGTGCTTTTGAGGATGGAGTCCGCAGGAAAGCAGAGAGGGCCAAATTGTCTGAGGCATTTGAAGAGGTTCCAGGAGGCAGTGAGAACCAGCATTACTTTTCCCCGCTGGCACCTTTGCTGTAGCAGCAAAAGCTGGACGTTTGTCTTTTTTGCTCCGGAGGATGGCGAAAGCGAAAACAGGTGCTTTTGAGGATGGAGTCCGCAGGAAAGCAGAGAGGGCCAAATTGTCTGTGGCATTTGAAAGGGTTCCAGGAGGCAGTGAGAACCAGCATTACTTTTCCCCGCTGGCACCTTTGCTGTGGCAGCAAAAGCTGGATGTTTGTCTTTTTACCACCGGAGGGCGCCGAAAGTGAAAAAAGGCGCTTTTGAGGATAGAGTCCGCAGGAAAGCAGAGAGGGCCAAATTCTCTTTGGCATTTGATAGGGTTCCAGGAGGCAGTGAGAACCAGCATTACTTTTCCCCGCTGGCACCTTTGCTGTGGCAGCAAAAGCTGGACGTTTGTCTTTTTTGCTCCGGAGGCTGCCGAAAGCGAAAACAGGTGCTTTTGAGGATGGAGTCCGCAGGAAAGCAGAGAGGGCCAAATTGTCTGTGGCATTTGAAAGGGTTCCAGGAGGCAGTGAGAACCAGCATTACTTTTCCCCGCTGGCACCTTTGCTGTGGCAGCAAAAGCTGGACGTTTGTCTTTTTTGCTCCGGAGGTTGCCGAAAGCGAAAAAAGGTGCTTTTGAGGATGGAGTCCGCAGGAAAGCAGAGAGGGCCAAATTGTCTGTGGCATTTGAAAGGGTTCCAGGAGGCAGTGAGAACGAGCATTACTTTTCCCCGCTGGCACCTTTGCTGTGGCAGCAAAAGCTGGACGTTTGTCTTTTTTGCTCCGGAGGCTGCCGAAAGCGAAAACAGGTGCTTTTGAGGATGGAGTCCGCAGGAAAGCAGAGAGGGCCAAATTGTCTGTGACATTTGAAAGGGTTCCAGGAGGCAGTGAGAACCAGCATTACTTTTCTCCGCTGGCACCTTTGCTGTGGCAGCAAAAGCTGGACGTTTGTCTTTTTTGCTCCGGAGGCTGCCGAAAGCGAAAACAGGTGCTTTTGAGGATGGAGTCCGCAGGAAAGCAGAGAGGGCCAAATTGTCTGGGGCATTTGAAAGGGTTCCAGGAGGCAGTGAGAACCAGCATTACTTTTCCCCGCTGGCACCTTTGCTGTCGCAGCAAAAGCTGGACGTTTGTCTTTTTTGCTCCGGAGGCTGCCGAAAGCGAAAACAGGTGCTTTTGAGGATGGAGTCCGCAGGAAAGCAGAGAGGGCCAAATTGTCTGTGGCATTTGAAAGGGTTCCAGGAGGCAGTGAGAACCAGCATTACTTTTCCCCGCTGGCACCTTTGCTGTGGCAGCAAAAGCTGGACGTTTGTCTTTTTTGCTCCGGAGGCTGCCGAAAGCGAAAACAGGTGCTTTTGAGGATGGAGTCCGCAGGAAAGCAGAGAGGGCCAAATTGTCTGTGGCATTTGAAGAGGTTCCAGGAGGCAGTGAGAACCAGCATTACTTTTCCCCGCTGGTACCTTTGCTGTTGCAGCAAAAGCTGGACGTTTTTCTTTTTTGCTCCTGAGGGCGCCGAAAGCGAAAATAGGTTCTTTTGAGGATGGAGTCCGCAGGAAAGCAGAGAGGGCCAAATTGTCTGGGGCATTTGAAAGGGTTCCAGGAGGCAGTGAGAACCAGCATTACTTTTCCCCGCTGGCACCTTTGCTGTGGCAGCAAAAGCTGGACGTTTGTCTTTTTTGCTCCGGAGGCTGCCGAAAGCGAAAACAGGTGCTTTTGAGGATGGAGTCCGCAGGAAAGCAGAGAGGGCCAAATTGTCTGGGGCATTTGAAAGGGTTCCAGGAGGCAGTGAGAACCAGCATTACTTTTCCCCGCTGGCACCTTTGCTGTGGCAGCAAAAGCTGGACGTTTGTCTTTTTTGCTCCGGAGGCTGCCGAAAGCGAAAACAGGTGCTTTTGATGATGGAGTCCGCAGGAAAGCAGAGAGGGCCAAATTGTCTTTGGCATTTAAAGAGGTTCCAGGAGGCAGTGAGGACCAGCATTACTTTTCCCCGCTGGCACTTTTGCTGTGGCAGCAAAAGCTGGACGTTTGTCTTTTTTGCTCCGGAGGCTGCCGAAAGCGAAAACAGGTGCTTTTGAGGATGGAGTCCGCAGGAAAGCAGAGAGGGCCAAATTGTCTGTGGCATTTGAAAGGGTTCCAGGAGGCAGTGAGAACCAGCATTACTTTTCCCCGCTGGCACCTTTGCTGTGGCAGCAAAAGCTGGACGTTTGTATTTTTTGCTCCGGAGGCTGCCGAAAGCGAAAACAGGTGCTTTTGAGGATGGAGTCCGCAGGAAAGCAGAGAGGGCCAAATTGTCTGTGGCATTTGAAAGGGTTCCAGGAGGCAGTGAGAACCAGCATTACTTTTCCCCGCTGGCACCTTTGCTGTGGCAGCAAAAGCTGGACGTTTGTCTTTTTTGCTCCGGAGGTTGCCGAAAGCGAAAACAGGTGCTTTTGAGGATGGAGTCCGCAGGAAAGCAGAGAGGGCCAAATTGTCTGAGGCATTTGAAGAGGTTCCAGGAGGCAGTGAGAACCAGCATTACTTTTCCCCGCTGGCACCTTTGCTGTAGCAGCAAAATCTGGACGTTTGTCTTTTTTGCTCGGAGGCTGCCGAAAGCGAAAACAGGTGCTTTTGAGGATGGAGTCCGCAGGAAAGCAGAGAGGGCCAAATTGTCTGTGGCATTTGAAAGGGTTCCAGGAGGCAGTGAGAACCAGCATTACTTTTCCCCGCTGGCACCTTTGCTGTGGCAGCAAAAGCTGGACGTTTGTCTTCTTTGCTCCGGAGGCTGCCGAAAGCGAAAACAGGTGCTTTTGAGGATGGAGTCTGCAGGAAAGCAGAGAGGGCCAAATTGTCTGGGGCATTTAAAGAGGTTCCAGGAGGCAGTGAGGACCAGCATTACTTTTCCCCGTTGGCACCTTTGCTGCGGCAGCAAAAGCTGGACGTTGTCTTTTACCACCGGAGGCGGCCGAAAGTGAAAAAAGGCGCTTTTGAGGATAGAGTCCGCAGGAAAGCAGAGAGGGCCAAATTGTCTGTGGCATTTGAAAGGGTTCCAGGAGGCAGTGAGAACCAGCATTACTTTTCTCCGCTGGCACCTTTGCTGTGGCAGCAAAAGCTGGACGTTTGTCTTTTTTGCTCCGGAGGCTGCCGAAAGCGAAAACAGGTGCTTTTGAGGATGGAGTCCGCAGGAAAGCAGAGAGGGCCAAATTGTCTGTGACATTTGAAAGGTTCCAGGAGGCAGTGAGAACCAGCATTACTTTTCTCCGCTGGCACCTTTTGCTGTGGCAGCAAAAAGCTGGACGTTTGTCTTTTTTGCTCCGGAGGCTGCCGAAAGCGAAAACAGGTGCTTTTGAGGATGGAGTCCGCAGGAAAGCAGAGAGGGCCAAATTGTCTGTGGCATTTGAAAGGGTTCCAGGAGGCAGTGAGAACCAGCATTACTTTTCCCCGCTGGCACCTTTGCTGTGGCAGCAAAAGCTGGACGTTTGTCTTTTTTGCTCCGGAGGCTGCCGAAAGCGAAAACAGGTGCTTTTGAGGATGGAGTCCACAGGAAAGCAGAGAGGGCCAAATTGTCTGTGACATTTGAAAGGGTTCCAGGAGGCAGTGAGAACCAGCATTACTTTTCTCCGCTGGCACCTTTGCTGTGGCAGCAAAAGCTGGACGTTTGTCTTTTTTGCTCCGGAGGCTGCCGAAAGCGAAAACAGGTGCTTTTTGAGGATGGAGTCCGCAGGAAAGCAGAGAGGCCAAATTGTCTGGGGCATTTGAAAGGGTTCCAGGAGGCAGTGAGAACCAGCATTACTTTTCCCCGCTGGCACCTTTGCTGTGGCAGCAAAAGCTGGACGTTTGTCTTTTTTGCTCCGGAGGCTGCCGAAAGCGAAAACAGGTGCTTTTGAGGATGGAGTCCGCAGGAAAGCAGAGAGGGCCAAATTGTCTGTGGCATTTGAAAGGGTTCCAGGAGGCAGTGAGAACCAGCATTACTTTTCCCCGCTGGCACCTTTGCTGTGGCAGCAAAAGCTGGACGTTTGTCTTTTTTGCTCCGGAGGCTGCCGAAAGCGAAAACAGGTGCTTTTGAGGATGGAGTCCGCAGGAAAGCAGAGAGGGCCAAATTGTCTGTGGCATTTGAAGAGGTTTCCAGGAGGCAGTGAGAACCAGGCATTACTTTTCCCCGCTGGTACCTTTGCTGTGGCAGCAAAAGCTGG